>NC_133125.1:56909355-57212385 GCF_048418815.1 Hemitrygon akajei
TACACTCTATAAATGGTGCCTGTCCTGCTGAGCTCCTCCAGCAATTTGTGTGTGTTTTCTAACATAACCCTATAATTTTTACCATCAAACCAATTGTGCATCCAGTGGCTAGTTTCCCTGGATTCTGTGGAATCTAGTCTTCCTAAGCAGCCTACCATGTGGAACCTTATCACAGGCCTTGCTGAAGTCCATGTCTACTGCTTTGTCCTCATTGACTTTCTTAGTCACATCATCAAATATCTCTGTCAAGTTCATAAGATATGATCTCTGATGCACAAAGCCTTGTTGACTAACCCTAATTAGACCATCTTTCCAGCTGTATATTGTAACTTTCAGAATTGGGACCTTTGGCACATGATGGTATGCAGACTAATATAAAACTGCTCCATGATCATTCTAACCATTCCCCTCTGCACAGCCCATAGCCATCCAATTTCTTACATCCATGTGTCTATCTATGCCTCCACCACCATGCCTGGCAGTGTGTTGTAGGTATCCACTGTTCTCCATGTAAAAACTCTACTTCTGACATCTCCTCTAAATTTTCTCCCACTTACCTTTAATGAGCCATTCCAATCCCTGGAAAAGGGTGCCGACTGCCGAATATCTGTGCCTCTCATAATCTTATATACTTCTATCAAGTCACCTCTCATCCTCAATTGCTCCAAAGAGAAAAGGCTCAGTTTTTCCTCATAAGCCATGTTCTCTAATCTAATCTATGGTAAACCTCTTTTGCACCCTCTCTAAAGCTTCCACATCCTTCCTAAAGTGAAGCAACCATAACTGAACACAATACTTTTAAGTGTGATCTAACCAGAGTTTTATAGATCTGCAACATTACCTTGTGGAACTTGATCTCAGTTGCCCAACTAGTGAAGAAGGCCAACACACCATACACCTTCTTAACAACCCTATAACTTGTGCAGCAAATTTGAGGGGTCTCTGGACTTGTACATCAAGATTTTTTTGTTCCTCCTCAGTTCTCACTATCATTAACTTTGCATTCTGCCTGCAAATTCGATTTTCCATGGTGCATCACTCCAGGCTCTTCTGGATTCAACAGATTTACCATGTCTCTGTCCAATTCTGTACCCTATCTATATCCCATTGGTATAGTAGACCACCACATCCACTATTCACAACACCTCCAACCTTCATATAATCTGCAGATTTACTAACATACTTACCTAACCCTCAACTTCCTCATACAAATAATTTATAAGAATTGCAAAGAAATTGGTTCCAGAAAAGAATCCTGTGGAACACCATAGTCACCTGTCATAAGATTCATTGATCTATATTCTGGGATTTGAGATTGTTTAATGTCTTTTCTAGTACACAAGTGTAAAGGAGAACAAAATAATTGTTTACATCAGTTCCGATGAAGCACAAGAAGTAACATATTATAATAGAGGACACAATAAAAATGCAATAAATATAAATGCATAGTTTATATACATTGATTGTGTGGTGACACTAGGCACAGGAGTGTTTGTGTATTAAATGGCTCTGACAGAAAAAGATGAAGTAGTGGTAGTTGAGGTGGGTGAGTGTGGAGGGTTGGGTTAGTGGGTGGAAGTGTTGATCAGCCTTACTGTTTTCTAATTCCCAGGATTATCGTATTACCTTCCTTGAACAACAGAATAACATTTACCCTCCTTTACCCCACTGGTACCACTCTTGTAGCCAGGGAGGATGCTAAGATTATTAGTAATGTCCCAGCAATCTCTTCCTTCACTTCCTGTAGTAACCTGATATATATTCTGCCTGATCCCGGGTCTTACCTATCCTAAAATTTCTCAAAATCTCCAACTCCACCTCTTTCTCAACCTTGAGATACTCTAGCACATTAGCCAGTTCTATGATGATCTCACATTCCCCAAAGTTTCACTCCTCCCCTACCTACTTCAACTCCAGGCACGTTTCTACTATTATACCAGAGAGATCCTACTCTCACTCTAGTCACCCCATGTTCTTCACATACATGTACAATGGCTTGGGTTATTCCCTAATCCTCTTGGATACAGCCTTCTCATATCCCCTTCTAGCTCTTCTTGAGATCCTTCCAGGTTACATTATAATTCTCAAAAGCCCTACTGGATTTTTGCTTCCTAAACATTAAGTATGCTTCCTTCTTCCACATGATTAAATGTTCCTCCTCTTTTGTCAGCCATATTTCTATTACCGCTTATCCTTTCTCTGTGTCAGTGGGACAAACCTAACCAGAACCCCATGCAATTGGTCCCTAGACCTCTTCTATATTTCTGTTGTGCATTTCCTTAAGAACACCTGTTCCCAATTTATGCTCACAAGTTCCGGCTTAATACCATTGCACTTAACCCTTCCAAGTTAAATATTTTCCCATATTGTCTGCTCCTATCCTTTACATGCAAAAGTTCAAAGAGTCTTGGTTACTATCTCTGACTTTGAGTAGTTGAACAGAGATCGGATGAATATGCAGTTAAGGAACTGAAACCATTCCACAGACATCATTTGAGCAGGAACAAGTCAAGGGTGTGTCATGGCAAAAAGCAACTTACTATGTTGAGAAAAAAAAAGTAGTTGAACTTCATGTTGAACAGAGAAATAGACAAAGTGAAAGAAATTTCAAAAAATGTTCACTGGCCAAGTTAAAGCAGCAAACTGAATCATTAGGAGTATTTTCCAAAGTTGTATTTCTTTCCAAAGCATCTTTTTTTGATTCATGGTTATCAGCTACTAAATCTTTTCAGAGTGTTCATATAAACTTTTATATGGATGGTGAAAACATGGCAATTTGCTGGAATGGATTGGCAGCCTTTCAAAGTGGATTGAAATGAAATGCATGCTTCATTTACCAGTAGATGAGTTGTGCTTTCTGCAGAAATCATACCATGGTTTACCTGATGACCTCACTTCTGACAATGCCCCTCTTTAAATCAAGCCTGTTCACAAACCTTCATCTCAAATACTTCTCCTTTCAAATCATTTGACTTCAAATGAAGCAGGTAATTATGGTTAGTGTGGTGGTCCGCACACACGGGACTCGAACTGCCATCGGGAGCCACAGACAGACACGCAGCCCACTCGGGGCGGACCTTCTAGGGACGGTCTGACATCACATCCACCCCGCTGGTCGCAGGGACCAATGGGAGGGGAGATTTAAGCGCGCGAGTTTGAATCAGTAAAGTCATTCTGAGTTCAGCTCCCACTGCCTCCGTGTGTTCCTTTCGTAGTGCTTTGCACACGACTACATTAGGATATTTAATACAGCTCTCAGGAAGCCATTGTTCCCAAGAATAATCAAAAGGCAACATGAAACTCTGGCTAATTTCTTGTTGAACTGGTTTTCCATGGTTGTCATCACTGAGATGTGACATTCAAAAGGGAAGAATGCTCAAATGCCTGAACTGCTGTCTTCATGAAGCACATCACTTTGATTCTCAACTTCCTGAGTGGCAGAAACAGATTTTGGTTGAGTCTCCCAATTTGTTACTCATTGTTGTATCACCCTGATACTACACTTCTGAAGAAATGATTTAACACACAATGTTTTCAGTGAGGAGCCAGTAGTATCTCCAGTAGATGGATTTTTACATCACTGCTGGCTTTCCAAGAGGTCAGGCAACTTTTGACTGCATTCATCTGCTTCTAGATGCTCTCATGAAAAAAGATGGGACTTTCCTTTAACAAAAAAGGTTTCCATTCCCTCGTTCTGCAGGTCATTATGAGCTATGATTCTGGGAAGCATAATGCCCCATTCATTCTGACGAGTCCACACTGCTAAGTGCACTCTGTAATCAGGTGGCCCACGGATATAGATCCTGGGGAACAAGGATCAACTTCCCTAGTTGCTTGTACCAGTGCCCTTCTGAAACAGAGCTGAGAGCAGGTGCATCAAGAGCCACACATCTACCAGCATTGTAATGCATTGAGTTTCATGGGTCTTTCAGGATGCGAATTTGTCAGTCTGAAGGCACCCTGCATTGAAGAACAATAGATGTGTCTGTTGTCTGCTGCACAATCTAGCAAACTGAAAAGGCAGCCCAGGCCAGGGGAAATGCACAAAGGAGGCCTAGAACCTGAGCTCCATGAAGTGAAAGGTAGAGAGCAACTTCCTCTTCTTTGCCGTCTTCTTTGGCAGTCCCGTAGGATTGAGGATATTTTTCTTCAGTTCTGATTTTGTGGGATCTGAGGTGCTCAATGAGGCCAAGGTAGGGACAACAGACTCCCAATTTCTTCCTGAACCGGCACATCAACTTTCAGTATGTTATTGTATAAGACCACCCTCGTCCCTTTGAACATTATTACATTTCAATTTAAAAAAAATACTTTTCTTTCTTCTTACCAAGAATTTTCCCCATATCATTTTCCATTTTCAGCTTGCATGCTCATTTTGCCTTTCACTTTCTTCCTGTAACTTTCCTGCATGGTCTTCTTTGCCTGCACTACAACCCAGCATCAACAGCATGCTGACATTTGACCCCTATCCCACTACCTACCAAATTTTTAATATGAATTGTGAACAACAGAGGCATCACCAACAATTCCAACAATACACCAATCCTCACAACCACCTAACCTGAGGATTTCCAATATTTCCTTCTACTCTTCATTTTCTATTTTAGAATCAGAAGACCAGGTCAGAAGTTGGAGTGATTGACAGGCAGAAACAAGGGACTCCACACAACCAGATGAACTTAGAACATGGATCAGGACATAAAACTGTGATGCTATCGCCTTAACATAGACTCAGTTTAGAAAGGGACAGGAATGGATGCTTGAAGTTCTATTTTGGTGATGTTTTAGAAAAGATAGAGCAGGAGGTAAAAGGGGACCCTTCAGCCTCAACAGATGTGTCCAATCTCAAGAAGAACGCTTTGCCTACAATTTGAAATACCTGTTTCAATAGGTATCAAAGTGTTTGCTTTTTACCTTTTGTGCAATATGCTCTTGTTTTTGCATGCTGGGTGTTTTCTTTGAATGGGTTCATGGTGTGGCTGCCTGTAGGAGAGCAAGTCTCAGAGTTGTATTCTGTATACATACTTTGACAAATCAGAGCACAGAGGCATATAATTAGAGGGCATGCCTTTGACCCATTCCAAGGCTAAAATGATAGCAACCATCTCAGACATGACTACTGATACTTTGTCTTACAATCTTTTCTTAGTAGTCACCTGGCACTTTGGAACATACACAGAAACACCTGAATGACCTGTCACTGGATCTTTTCAACCATCTGTATATAAGCCATAGGATCTGCCTGGCACATATTGCTGAACTTCCCGTGTCACAGATACACAATTTTTCTTCATCATGATCTTTTCTTGAAGGATTAAATCAACTACAGGCAAAGGGAAAAGCCATGGAGGAGTGACAGAAAGGGATGCACTGGGACCATATTCCATATTGAACAACCCAAGATTTCTGTGCCCATTCAAAACCCATCTACCCAAAACTCAAGATGTTATAAGTGCACTGCTCCCAACTCTCTACTAATGTTGCCAAAGCAATACTTGATTTGCTGGATGAACTCAGCAGGCCAAGCAGCATCTATGGAAAAGAGTAAACAGTCGACATTTTGAGCTGAGACCCTTCTGCAGTCCAAGTAATTTGAGCTTTTGTAGCAGAAAATTTAAACCCTCGCCAACATCCCCATTCCTCTACTTCATTAATAACTGTATTTTCCTAACTATATAACTTGTATTCTTGTCTCTCTTCCACACTGCACCATCATCAGCATGTAACGATTTGGGAATGTCAGAACAAATATTTAAGAAAATCATTAATCATAATAGTAAAAAGGAGTGGGTTACACACAGTCCCCTGTGGAGTCCCATGCTCTATGTCATACTCCTTAGAGAATGTTGTTCACACACAAAGTTTTATCTTCTTGTAACCCTCAGGTTTGACTAGCGGCTTAATCTAGGAGAAGACAACATCCGGCCTGGCCAAACTTGAGAAATCTTGTTTGAGTGGATACTGCGTGATGTGTACCCCTGTTACAAATCAGTACCACGAAATAACAAACAGTATACAATATGCAATTAAACGATTGAACTTTATAATTCTTAATTTGACTATAGGTTAGTAAAGAAACAAAAAAGAGAAAGGGCCCATTCTCATGAAACAGTCCAATGCACAACATTGGAGCTCATGGTTTTCCTGTCTGTTCGTTCTCCATCGGTTTTCCACTCAGGCATCGACTCTTGACCCCATTCCAAGTCAACTCCATCCTGCAGACAACAACTTCCCCATTCTGGCATCTCCCCTCCCCATCTTCCACCAAACAAAAGACCACAAAACCTTCACTCGGGCACACAAGAAAGAAAAACATCTCCACTCAATGGCCGGTGCACATTCTAAAGTTCCCGTTATCACTAGTCATAACCCAAACTGCTGCTATAGAGAAGCCATTACTTTAGCAGGGAAACCTTACAGAGCATTACACTCTCCCCCCACTGAACTTAGTCATGTCCTCATGACGTTGAGATAATTCGCCAACCCTTCCTGCAAATCACTAAGTCCAACCCAGGTGTAAAAGGCAGTGACATAGCTCCCCATAATGGTAGGGGCCACACTCTGTTCCCTTGGTGCTACATAGGCCAGCCCATCCGGTAGTCTCCTGATTCTCTGAGACTTCTCAACACTACTAGGGATACTTCTAGTCTACCTGATGAGTCCTCACCTGGCCTCTCACTCGTGCCCACCGGCAACTCAGACCACTGTCTTCTGGCCAAGCCCCGCTTCCTCCCTTGCAGGGACCCGCTGTAACCCAGGCTGTCCACAGATAATCCCTCCCCCAATTTCACCTGAATCTGCAGGAGAAGGGCTGGGAGTCTCTTCCTCAATCAACAGGGAGTTAGCAAAAGGCAGCATATACCACACATCTTGGTCCTCATCCTCCAAATCACTATCCTTCTCAGGGGTGGAGGCCGGCTTTACCTCTCCTGTTGTTGGCCCTGCCATTGCCCTGCATTTCCACAGAGTCTTAATAGGTGTAGGCTCCAGGTCGGGCTCTGGGTCAACCTGCACCTCTTGACCCATAGGCAGAAGATGGCTCCGATGGAGAATCTTGACAGGCCCATTCCCATCCTTTGGTTTCACCCAGAAAACTGGTAGGTTTGGCATCTGCCTCTCCACCACATAGGACATAGCTGCCCAGCGGACAGCCAACTTATGCTTTCCAGGTAGCCCCAAATTCCTTATTAGTCACCCAGCAGGAGTTGGGAGAAACTCACCTTTTGATCATACCTCCTCTTATTTCCTTGATTCTGCTTGGCAGCCACAACCCCAGCTGATTCATCAGCCCTTTTCAGCTCCCTTCTCATGTCAGACACATACTTCAGAAAAGTTTTTGGTGGTAAGTTGCCCTCATCAGTCCCAAAAAAAGGTCAATGGGTAGCCTTGACTCGTGTCCAAACATCAGATAGTCTGGCAAGTACCTGATAGCTTAATCTCAGGTACAGTTGTAACTGTGCACCAGATGTCCAATATGTTGACTCCACCTGTTCTTCTTGCTGATCTCTAGGGTCCCAAGCATGTCTAGCAAGGTCCGATTAAACCTCTCGTGCTGGGGATCATCCTGTGGATGATAGAGCATGGTGCTTGACTTCTCGAATCCAAGAATGCCCAGTAACTCATGGATGAGCCTGTTCTCGAAATCCCGTCCCCAATCACTATGTATCCACCTAGGGAGCCCAATATAAATGAAATACTTGTCCCATAACACTTTGGCCTCCGTGGATGCCCTCTGGTCCTTGGTAGGAAAAACCTGTGTATATCTGGTGTAGTGGTCCGTGCTGACTAAGACATTTGCCGTGATACTGGCATTGGGTTCTATTGACAGGAAATCCATACACACCAGGTCCAGGGGCCCTGCACTCTGCAATGCGACAAGGGAGCCGCCCGTGTAGGTAGAGTCTTCTGCCGTACGCATTGCATGCATGACTTGCAGTATTCTTCAACCTCCAGCTTCATTCGGGGCCAGTAAAACCGATCTCTGAGCAATCCATAGGTCTTTTCCACCCCCAAATGTCCAGAATCATCATGAAGTGATTTCAACGCAATCGTCTGATACTTCTCTGGCAGAACCAGCTGGCAATGCCGAGGTCGGTCCAGGGATGAAATGACACAGTGTAGGATCTGGTTCCACAGCTCCAACAAAGGCCATTCTCTCAGTAAGGGAGGCACCACTGTGCATTTTGTCTTCTCTGCCTGAGCCACATCTCCCTTTTCAACCACTGACCAAAGGGTACCGATGCCCGGGTCATCTCGCTGAGCCGCTGCCACTTCCCCAGAACTCAATTCCGGCAGCTGACTTGTCTTCGGAGCAGTCAGGTTACAGTAAACTTGAGGAATGGAGTCATCAGAAGCTCCTAGTTGATCCACCGCTCGATCCTGCCCCTCCTTACCCTCCGCCCTCACGGTAATGGCAAACTGACACATGGCCTTCACTGCCAGGGCAGGAGCACTCTCCAACTCCTCGTCCCTGTCTAGTCCCTCATGCACCCATCAGGACCAAGCATCAGCATCAATGTTCCTGCTTCCCAGGCTGAAATCATAGGCAGATAACACCATCAACCACCAATAGCCTGTGGCATCCAGTTCCACCGAGGTCAGGATATAAGTTAGGGGGTTGTTGTCCGTCCTCACCTCAAACTTGGCCCCATAGAGGTAGTCACTTAGCTTCTCCACCACCGCCCATTTCAACACCAGAAAATTCCAACTTGTGCGTGGGATAGTTTTTCTCAGAGGTGACAGACTACGGCTGACAAACGCAACGGGTCTCAACCCGGTACCCTGATCTTGATACAGGACGCCCCCCCAGCCCTCTCGGCTGGCATCCATATGCAGTACATATGGCAATTGGGGGTCCGCAAAAGCCAGCACCGGCACCTGGGTCAACAGCTCCTTCTGCGACTGAAAGGCCTCTTCACGTTTTACATCCCACCTGGGTCCAAAAGGCTTCGAAGGGCTAGGATACTCTCCACCCTCCTGTCCTTTCCCCCCTCCCTTTCTTCCCCAAGGGAGGGTAACTGCACAGAAGCTGATTCAAAGGGTGACTCACTTTTGCATAGCCCTTCACAAACCTCCAATAGTAACCACAGAACACGAGGAACAAGCGTAGAATGCTCACAGTCTGGGGTCTTGGCCAGGTGGTCACTGCCTCGATCTTAGCTGGCTCTGTAGCTACTCCATTCCATGAGACTATGTGATCAACATAGCTGAAAGACGTCCTGCAGAACTGGCATTTGTCTAGGGGAAGTTTTAACCCTTCAGCTTTCAGATGGCCCAGCACCTTCAGCAGCCTCGCTTCATGTTCTTCCAAGGTGGACCCAAACACTATGAGGTCATCCAAATATACCAATACCTCAAGCAAGTTCATATCCCCTACTGTCTTCTCCATGATCCACTAGAAGGTTGCAGGAGCTCCTGATATGCCCTGGGGCATGCTTTCGAACTGGAAAAATCACAGGTGACATATAAATGCTGTCTTCTCTTTGTCAGCCTCACTCATGAGGATCTGGTAATATTCACTCCTCAAGTCCAGCACACTGAACCACTTCACACCACTCAGACAGGCCAGCACGTCTTCAGTCCTCGGGACAGTATACTGGTCAGGGACGGTGCACCTGTTCAGAGTCCTATAGTCTACACACATCCGTACCTTCCCATTCTTCTTTCGGGCCACTACTATTGGGGATGCATAGCGGCCTAGGGTCTCGATGATGATCCCAGCTTTCTTCAACTTACACAAATGCTGCCAAAAGTCTTCCACCTCTGCAGGGGCCACTCAGATAGTGTGACAAGCACTCTTGGAACAACCCACATCAAACGCATCAGTGGAAAAGACACCTTCCAGCTTCAACATCTTCTCTACCAACCTCCTCTTCCAACCTGCAGGGACCAAGGCGTCCTCGAAGTTGAATGACTCAGCAGTCAACTTTCCCCCTTTTTCCAATAGTTACCCCCCGGCGTGCCTCACAGGAACACTAGACATTAATGTCACTGGGAACAAATGCATCAGGGGCATCCCCTGCTTGAAGATGACCTCCATCTTCGTAGTGTTCCTGACCATCACTGCCATCCTGCTCGCCTGTACAACTGAGAACTCTTGCACCCCAGCCTCACCAGTACCCCAGCAGGAAATCCCAACTCTCCCTTGTAGTTTTCTGGAGCGTCCACTAAGAGAGCCTTGCCCTCAGGCACTCCAGGAAATTTAGGGGTCCTCATCACCGTCGCTACTTTTCTGGGCCGTACCACCATTGGCTTCGACTGGCTGAACCACACAGTCTCTCGTTTAAATCCGGTATCTGGCCCAATGCAGCCACACACCTCCTCAAAAGCAACTCGAAGCACCGGGTGCATGGCCAATGTTCCCAGAAAGCTCTCGCCAGTCTTCTTCTTGCAGGCCCCCATGATCCTCCTCACAAGAGTGGTGTTGGTCCCCACCAGAATTGACACGCTGCCCTTCTCAATGGGGTCCGGACAAACCAGCACTAATGTATCAAGGACCTCAGACACTCCCACATCGGCCTCCGAGAACTCCAGTTTCACTGACAATTAACTGTTGTATAGATAATCACTAGCACTAAGCCCTCAGATCTCCAGCGCACTGAATGGTGTCAATGGTAAATGCTTCAGATACCGGTTGTAAAGCAAACGATACAACAATGTGACCTGCGACCCAGAGTCGAGTATGGCTTTAGCATAAATACCCTCTATCCATAGCGATACACTACAGCATGGCCCAATGAGCCTTCAGGAATTGGGCCTTTCGCTTTCGGGGGTTCATTGCTGGGAACGTGTTCCCCAGAGGCATCAGGTTGTTCCCTCACTGAGTCTCCTCTAAGTTTTCCCAACACCTCTCCCTGTTGAGGTACCTGGGGGGTCACTCTCCTTCTGGCGTGACACTTGCTGCCAGCAGCCCTCCGCATTGTCCGTCCCCTTGGGGAATCCACACCCCCCCATCAGCTCCATCACACCCGCTGATAACAGCTGCAACATCTCAGTTCTCAACTCTGCCGCAATCTCCTCTACTGCTCCTTGGGGTAGAGGCTATCCGTGGTCACTTCACTGCAGGGGACCACTATCAAGGACTGTACCCTGCTGATGGAATTCTCCTCCGTCTCCGACGCATCCTCCTCCTCTCGTGCCTCTCTGATCAGCTCAACAAAAGATGGAGGGGGGGCGCATCTTACAAGACTGTTAGAGACCTCAAGCAATCAGGTCCTGGGAGTGAAAGCCCCTGGCTATCTGGTCCATTCTTAACTGAACCACCTCAGCCGCCTGAATGACCCCTCTGTGCCGCAAACAATTTAAGTGCCTCTCTCATCGAAAAATATAAACAGAAAGCTTCTCCCCCTTCTCCTGACTCATGTTCTGAAACCCCACCATGAGCTCCATTAGGCTTCCTGTCATACCAAAAGCATTTTCCAGTGCTCGCGTGTAATCTCTCATAGTTGCTAGGGGATACCGCAACCTGACAGCTCTCACAACATCAGTAGCCCGTCCACTCAAACTCTCAACCAACCTCTGTCGTTTTACTTCATCAGAGCACTGTCACTCTTCTAACAACTGAGAAGTCTGCACTGCCCAAGTCTCATACCCCTCTTCCCCTTTAGGGGTGGGCGTTATTCCAGAGAGTAGGTGGAGCCTAACATAGCTGGGACTTTGGACCTGGGCATTTTTCCATTTATCCTCCAGAGAGGTAAGGGCAGATACTAACTCAGAATTCTCACTCTCCCCTGGGGCGACGGGGAATAATTAGACATTCCAAATATGACCACTCCTTCCCCTCACTCCTCAGAAATAATAGAACCCTGTTTTTGAGATCTCCGTCCCCAGCTACAGGAAACTCGACTTGTGATTCGGCCCACTCTGCTGCCGCTACATCAGCGCTAGTCTGCAGTAAAACAAGAGCGGTGCCCGCCATTTTATCAAACCTCCACCCACAATCGCAACTTCAACAGTACTTAATAATTCAGCCGGAGTACGAATATCTACCCCACTGGTTCAATGCTCAGAGTAATCACACAGCATCCAATGAAGTCAATCCTGAACGATACCCCCATAATTGTAACCCTCAGGTTCAGCTAGCGGATTAATCTAGTGGAAGACAGCCTTTGGCCCGGCCAAACTTGAGGAATCCTGTTTGGGTGGATTCTGCATGGTGTGTTCCCCTGTTACAAATCAGTACCACGAAATAACAAACAGTATACAATATGCAATTTAAATGATTGAGCTTTATAATTCTTGATTTGACTATAGGTTAGTAAAGAAACTAAAAAGAAAAAGAGAGCATTCTCATGAAACAGTCCAATACACAACGTTGGAGCTCATGGTTTTCCCATCTGTTCATTCTCCATCGATTTTCCTCTCGGGCATTGACTCCGGACCCCATTCCAAGTCCACTCCGTCCTGCAGACGACTTCCCCATTCTGGAATTTCCTCTTTCTATTTTCCGTTGAACAAAAGACTGCAAATCCTTCGCCCGGGCACACGAGAACGAAAGAATGAAAGACATCTCCCCTCATTGGCCAGCGCACATTCCAAAGTCCCCATTATCTCTAGTCATAACCCAAACGCTGCTGCTACAGAGAAACCATTACATTAGCATGAAACATTACAGTGCGTTACATTCCCGTCACATAAAAAATCTTGAATCCGATTGAACATTCTACCACCTATTCACATCTTTTCCAGTTTAAGCAACAAATCTTGTTCCCATAACACATCATAAGCTTTCTGTACATCAAAGCAAACTACCATGGATCCTTTATTAATTTGTGCCTTATGAATTTCAGATTGCAAACTTAAAACCAAGTCCATAGTCATAAACAAGAGAAAATCTGCAGACGATAGAAATCCAAGCAACACACAGAAAATGCTGGAGGAACTCAGCTGGCCAGGTAGCATCTATGGAAAACAGTATAGAAGGACTGGAAAAAACAAGTGTATCTTGTATCAGTATAACCTTATATCTTAAAACATAGACAATATTTCAAACAGGTTTCCTAAACAGGTATAACTTCAGGTTTTTTTTTGGTATACTCTTGACTATTAGCTAACAGCTTCTTGTGTTCCACTGTGAGATTAGAAAAGTCATTAACAATCCTGCCTTTGAAGTCTGAACATTATTTACTCCTTGTACGGCATCATTAATAACTCCTTGAGTTGTCTTTTATCGCTAGATGTTTTCCTGCAGTTTTTAATATAATTTTGATTTTTTTTCTCTATCGTACCTTCAGCTTGTGCTGTACAATTTATCACATTTGCCATGAAAGTGACAAAGTTTAGTTTATCAACAATCAATGAATCCTTTATTATACAATCATGCACTTTTTACACACTGTCTCTAATCTATCCATATACTGATATTAATAAGTCTCATTGACACTGCCGTCTGCATTTTCTGTAGAGCTTCTGCATATGATATGCCCATTTCCACCTGGGTGGAGGTCAATCACAGAGTTGTGTGGCCTGATAGGCGGCTTTCCCATTCTGGAATCTCCTCTGTCCATCTTCCACTGAACAAAACACCATGAAACCTTCACTCGGTCACACAGAACCCTATGGGTTCTCTTTTATTGAAGCTGATAGCTAAGTCCTGGTATTCCTGTGAGAGTTTGGAGAGGTCGAGTGTTTCCTACAGCTCCATGAATTAATGGGTGAAGTCAACTAAGGTTGCAGGCCGGTGGTCCGGCAGATGGAACCCCAACTCAGCAGTGAACCGATGACCAGGTGTGGTGACTATTGTGAGTGGAAAGCCAGGGGGATACCAAGATGAGAGAAGTGTTGGGTAAGCTGACCAGGAGGAAATGGATGGACTCGTAGCGCTCTCCAATGCATTATTGTCCCAGTTAGCGACAGGCCAAGTCAGAGCTCCCCGAGTCACGAGAAAGATATAGAAGACAATCTTGCCTCAGTCCATCGAATTGTCACAATGCAGGCTGACAAACAACTGAACCCAGGTTCAGAGGAAATACAGAGAAACGAGAGTTTATTCCTTAGGACTCCAACTGAACTTCGATGGTTTTACTGAGTGACACGTTCTCGAAACACACACAAGGACCTCATGATAAGCGATAATTGGGATCCACTTTAAATAATGACAGAATGCAGAAAACCTGTGCCAGTCACAATTAACTTGACAAGATGAAACAGAAAGCACAAGGGCTTAATGACTCTAGATATGTAAGAGGACAGTAAACAAATACAGGTGCAAGGCTGATAAGGCCAACGACAGTACCTCCATGTCTACGGCTGGCACCTGATGGCCCAGGGAATCCTGGGGATTTCAAAGCAGGGTTGGTAAAATCGAGACAGACCAGATGCTCTCAAGACATGGCTGGAAAACTCAGGAACGTTGCATATAACTCAGGAACTTAGCATCAAACTTGGGAACATAGCGTCAATTTTGGGAAACTGGAATAATTCTCGGAAACCTTGAGTGCCATAGAGCATAGCCTCGGGAGAACTACTCACATCTGCAAGCACCAATGTCTGTGCTGCTGTTGAAACTCCACTGGGCTAATTTATGGCCTGGCATCTTTCTGTCACAATGTACGTTGAAACCCAGATGTGCATGAAGGACAAACTCCCATGCTGGGACAGAAACAAGAGTTTATTTATTGTAACTCCAAATGAACTTCAATAGCTTGATGAGTGGCACGGCAGGACGAACCATTCTTGAAGCACATGCAAGAACCCCACAAAAAGCGCTAATTGATAGACCACTTTAAATAACTACAGAATGCAGAAAACCCATGCCAATCACAGTTAACTTGACAAGATTAAAAAGAAAGCAGAAAGACTTAACAATTATAGATAAAATGACAATTAGCAAATACATGTGCAAGGCTGGCAGGACTCATGACGAGAATACAGAGATGTCTGGAGTTCAAAGTGTAAGACGCTCTGGGACAGGTTGGGAATCCATTGAAGTGTTCAGGTGCCAGAATCTGGGGATCCAAGGGAGGTTGATTGGCACAGGGTTGCTGCAATGAGATGGAACCAGTGCCACGTGCAGGCGGGTTTAGAAATAGTAAGATAGCGCAGTTCAACACGTGGCTGAAGACATGGTGCAGGAGGGAGGGCTTCAGATTTATAGATAATTGGGCAGCTTTCCAGGGAAGGTGTGACCAGTTCCGGTGGGACGGTTTACATCTGAACTGGAGGGGGACAAATATTCTTGCAGGTAGATTTGCTAGAGAGGCTTCAGTGGATTTAAACTAGATACAAGGGGGGAGGGGAACCAGATTGTAGGAACAGATGTATGGAGAAGGAAGAAAAAGAAGATAGTGAAGTTGTTTGCACCGTCGGTGTTAAACAGAGAGTAAGAGGTGGAGAATTTCTTAAATGCATTCATTTTAATGCTAGGACCATTATAAGAAAGGTGGATGAGCTTAGAGCATGGATTGATACCTGGAAATATGATGTTGTAGCTATTAGTGAAACATGGTTGCAGGAGGGGTGTGATTGGCAACTAAATAGTCCTGGATTTCATTGCTTCAGGTGTGATAGAATCGGAGGGATGGGGGGGTGTTTGTTGTGTTGCTTGTCAGAGAAAATATTACAGCGGTGCTCTGGCAGGATAGATTAGAGGGCTCGTCCAGGGAGACTATTTGGGTGGAATTGAGGAATGGGAAAGGTGTAGTAACACTTATAGAGGTGTATTATAGACCACCTAATGGGGAGCAAGAATTGGAGGAGCAGATTTGCAAGGAGATAGCAGATATTTGTAGTAAGCACAAGGTTGTGATTGTGGGAGATTTTAATTTTCCACACATTGACTGGGAAGCCCATACTGTAAAAGGGCTGGATGGTTTGGATGGTTTGTAAAATGTGTGCAGGATAGTTTTTTGCAACAATACATCGAGGTACCAACTAGAGAAGGGGCAGTGTTGGATCTTCTGTTAGGGAATGAGATAGATCAGGTGATGGGCGTGTGTGTTGAGGAGCACTTTGGGTCCAATGATCACAATAACATTAGTTTCGATATAATTATGGAGAAGGATAGGACTGGAGCCAGGGTTGAGATTTTTGATTGGAGAAAGGCTAACTTTGAGGAGATGCGAAAGGATTTAGAAGGAGTGGATTGGGACAATTTGTTTTATGGGAAGGATGTAATAGAGAAATGAGGTCATTTAAAGGTGAAATTTTGAGGGTACAGAATCTTTATGTTCCTGTTAGGTCGAAAGGAAAGGTTAAAAGTTTGAGAGAGCCATGTTTTTCAAGGGATATTGGAAACTTGGTTCGGAAAAAGAGAGATATCTACAATAAATGTAGGCAGTATGGAGTAAATGATGTGCTTGAGGAATATAAAGAATGTAAAAAGAATCTTAAGAAAGAAATTAGAAAAGCAAAAAGAAGATACGAGGTTGCTTTGGCAAGTAAGGTGAAAATAAATGCAAAGGGCTTCTGCAGTTATATTAATAGCAAAAGGATAGTGAGGGATAAAATTGGTCCCTTAGAGAATCAGAATGGACAGCTATGTGTGGAGCCAAAAGAGATGGGGAAGATTTGGAACAATTTATTTTCTTCGGTATTCACTAAGGAGAAGGATATTGAATTGTGTAAGGCAAGGGAAACAAGTAGGGAAGTTATGGAAACTATGATGATTAAAGAGGAGGATGTACTGGTGCTTTTACGGAGTATAAAAGTGGATAAATCTTCGAGTCCTGACAGGATTTCCCTCAGACTTTGAGGGAAGTTAGTGTAGAAATAGCAGGAGCTCTGATAGAAATATTACAAATGTCATTAGAAATGGGGATGGTGCCAGAGGATTGGCGTATTTCTCATGTTGTTCCATTGTTTGAAAAGGGTTCTAAGAGTAAACCTAGCAATTATAGGCCTGTCAGTTTGATGTCAGTGGTGGGTAAATTAATGGAAAGTATTCTTAGAGATGGTATATATAATTGTCTGGATAGACAGGGTCTGATTAGGAATAGTCAAGATGGATTTGTGCACGGAAAGTCATGTTTGACAAATTTTATTGAATTTTTTGAAGAGGTTACTACGAAAGTTGATGAGGGTAAAGCAGTGGATGTTGTCTATATGGACTTCAGTAAGGCCTTTGACAGGTTCCACGCGGACGGTTAGTTAGGAAGGTTCAATCATTATGTATTAATATTGAAGTAGTAAAATGGATTCAACAGTGGCTGGATGGGAGATGCCAGAGAGTAGTGGTGGATAACTGTTTGTCAGGTTGGAGGCCGATGACTAGTGATGTGCCTCAGGGATCTGGACTGGGTCCAATGTTGTTTGTCATATACATTAATGATCTGGATGATGGGGTGGTAAATTGGATTAGTAAGTATACAGATGATACTAAGATCGGTAGCGTTGTGGATAATGAAGTAGGTTTTCAAAGCTTGCAAAGAGATTTAGGCCAGTTAGAAGAGTGGGCTGAACGATGGCAGATGGAGTTTAATGCTGATAAGTGTGAGGTGTTACATTTTGGTAGGAATAATCCAAATAGGACATACATGGTAAATGGTAGGGCATTGAAGAATGCAGTAGAACAGAGTGATCTAGGAATAATGGTGCATAGTTCGCTGAAGTTGGAATCTCATGTGGATAGGGTGGTGAAGAAAGCTTTTGTTATGCTGGCCTTTATAAATCAGAGCATTGAGTATAGGAGTTGGGATGTAATGTTAAAATTGTACAAGGCCAAATTTGGAGTATTGTGTACAGTTCTGGTCATCAAATTATAGGAAGGATGTCATCAAAATAGAGAGAGTACAGAGAAGATTTACTAGAATGCTACCTGGGTTTCTGCACCTAAGTTACAGAGAAAGGTTGAACAAGTTAGGTCTTTATTCTTTGGAGTGTAGAAGGTCGAGGGGGGACCTTCAAATTATTTAAAATTTAAATAATGAAGGGGATAGATAGAATTGATGTGGATAGGCTTTTTCCATTGAGAGTAGGGGAGATTCAAACAAGAGGACATGAGTTGAGAGTTAGGGGGCAAAAGTTTAGGGGTAACACGAGGGGGAACCTCTTTACTTAGAGAGTGGTTGCTGTGTGGAACGAGCTTCCAGTAGAAGTGGTAGAGGCAGTTTCGATATTGTCATTTAAAGTAAAATTGGATAGGTATGTGGACAGGAAAGGAATGGAAGGTTATGGGCTGAGTGCAGGGTGGTGGGACTAGTTGAGAGTAAGCGTTCAGCATGGACTAGAAGGGCCGAGATGGCCTGTTTATGTGCCGTAATTGTTATATGGTTATATGGAAAGCTGTTTGAGAGTTGCAAGCAGATTGTCAATGGTTTCCTGTTGCTTCTGTGTTGTGTTCTCGTGTCTGCAGACAATTACCTTTAGGCAAGCAAATTCTGCTGAATCAATCACTGATTCACCCAACCTCTCAGGAAGTGGAGAGGAGGCTTGACCCAAAAGCAGAGCAGTGGAGATGATTCAGTGATGAACAATAACTTTAATAATATTCTGCAAATTAACAATCCACCAGGGGCCACAAAAAAGAGAGAACCGATACGAAACAGCAAGGTAACAGAAGGCTAGGAGCAAAACGCTGAGGCTGGCTGGTTCAATGGGAGAACAAAGACTATGGATGACATCTAGGTTTAAATTGTCTGTAGGTGACAAGTTGGAAACAAGTGGCTGATGACTTCTGATAGCTGGCTGGAGACTGGAAGGTGCAGATTGTTTGTTAAAACAGCATCTGTTCGTTGTTAATATTCATTGTTAGGGTGTATTCTGGAGTTGCAGTCTATGGAAAATATTAATTTCAACAGCAGCCAGTCTTTACAACGGAACATGGATAGTAGATTGAATTTGAAGAGCTCTGTAAACAATAGTGCTCGGGAGCTGTTGTTGGGGGCTAATTACGAAAAAATAAATAGCCTATTTGACCTGAGGTGCCCACATATGCATGAATGTAGCCCAGAGTCAGTGGAAATTAACATTAATTTTGGGTGTCTGAAGTGTTGGTGTGAAGATGGGGGTCTTTGAAAATTATATGTAATTCAAAGGAAGCATTGTAGATGCATCACAACTATAGAATTGTCCTGCTGTTACCTTTGATCTTTAGCATATAAAAATGTCATGTAATATTGGGTCAGGCAGGCCTCCTCTTCCAAGAGTACCTCAAATATAACACTTGCTGCTCATTTAGCTGAATAAAAACTTCTACATTCACCAGCTTCAATGTCTGTCCCGTGACTTTGTTCACAGTTGCAACATTCTTAAAGGGCTGAGTATCTACTCTCTTCTGCCCTGAGTGAAGTTGTTCCATTGAGAGCCAAAACCAAATTACAGTCCAGCCTCAGTCTTCTCAGCTTGAGTGGAAGTTACGGCCATATATTCACATCTCTGCCCAAACCAGGTGCTGGTTAATCTCTGCTCTGTTAACCCATGGCCGGATTGCAGGTGATAACAATACACTTGAAATATACAGCTTAGCAAAAAATTACCCTCTTTTCACAAACAAACAGTTGAGCAATGTATCAAAATCCCTGTTGAATTCTCATTTTCTTCAGAAAGCAGAATGTTGTAAAGTGGATTGTATTAAAAACAAATTATCTTTCAATCCAGCATTAACATTTAATGATTTCACAGGGATCTAGTTTATTATTAAAACTCAAAATTTATATTTATTTCCACTCACATATCTTTCAACAAATATTCAAAATATTATGAAAAGTGGCACAAAAAATTTATTAATAATTCTAAACTGATATAAATCACATTGCTTTTATCCCATATTAAACCAAACATCGCATATCCCATGTGCATAAAGAATATTAATAATGCATTTTCTTATAATATTGCCAGTACAAACTCATATGTTTTCTCTCTTCTGTGGCTAGAAAAATGTCCACCAGCAAAATTCTGTAAATATGATAATAAATTATTCAGACATTTACACGTGAACCTTCAAATGCCATAGTTATGTAAATCAAGATCTGGTTAATTATTTATGTAGATGAAGGTACAATACTTCTTATACAATTATTTTTATTAATTTGGTCATCTTTAAGTTACTTCATTCTCCCTGGTCTCCTTTATCCTTCCCTATATGATCTCCATTAACTTTGTGTGTTCCAGGTTGCAAGTGTCTAATCCATTCCTGAAACATTAGAAGTTTTTGTTGGACCAGTGTCCAATGGTCCACCTTCCAAAATTCACTCAGTTAGCCACCAGTATACAGACAGAGCTTTATCATGGTAGGTCAGTCCTAATCTGAGACAGGCCTTTTTGCTGATCTAGTTAAGAGGGTAAAACATCAATCTTCAGACATTAAAAAATGTGAAATAATCCTTCTGATTTCTGCTTTCTTTCATATTCATTCTACAACAAAAGTTGCAAGGTTACACAGATAGCTCCCAGCAAAAAAATTATCATTTCGTTTTTACCAGATCAGCAATGACTGGAGGTATATTATAAGGTAAAAAAAATCACACTATTGGAGCTTAAGTAATGAATGATTTCAACTATCAATTTCTAAATCTCACCTAATGCGTCATTGCGGGAAACACTACAGAAAATATTAAAAAAGGGGCACCTTTCCAAGCTCACTACATCATGGCAATTTAATGTAGAGACATAAAGCAAATCATATACATTTTATTTTCTTCTCACTGTATATATATATAAACCTTGATGAGAATACAGAATTATACACATGTTCTTCAGGGTAATGACTTTAAAGAAGCAAGGCGCTACTTTCGTTATATATTGGGCTGTATTCAGGTTTCTGTCCGAAACTTGAAATAATTTCTTTTCCAACCTTCCTTCTTACTCCCTGTACAAGAATTGTGAAAAGAAACCAGGACTTCCTGCAGGAATTACATCCTCAGAAAATAAATTAAGAGCTGAATCGCACAAAATAAAATTATGTCCTTAGTTTTAATCTGTAGTAGAGAATCTAGTCCTTGTGAATCTTCCCTTCCTTTCTATTCTTTGGAAGACTGCCTGTCTGATCTATTTGTCAAATGTGCAGATTTAAATTAGAATATCAGGTTTGATGATTGTCATTTATGCTCAGGCATTTATCCTCACTTATGCAAAATTACCAGAGAGTATTGCATTAAAATATTGTAATTAATCTCATACAGCAATAAATCATCACTTCACTTAGGATTAACAGCATTGCCTTTTTCTGCTTGATCCTCCAGTCCCACTTTACATACGTCAACTTGTTGACCAACTGCAATTTAATCTAAAAGATAGGATGCATTGGTTATTCTCCTGTTTTTGGTGCAGACAATTTTAAAAATAGGATTCAATATTACTATAGGTTTTTAAAAAATCTTCTTTGTATCAGTTGTTGCCAGCACAAAGCACAGACAAAAATTCTAAGAAATTATGGGGAAATTAACAACACCATTCAATAAAGTCAGAATCATATAAGCTATAATTTAACGCTGTGAGGACAATTTTATTAACAGATGGTGGACAAAGTGAAGAGCGAATATTATTTATCTGAGAAATTTCAGTGTTTTAATCATTCTCAGAAAATAAATTCAGAGCTGAGAATCTTTAAGAGATTGAGAAGTTGATGTATGTCATTTGTTTCTCCATGTCATCTATGAAAATCACCTAAAATAAAACAACACTTTAAAGTATAATTCACCACATTGCAAGGAACTCAAGAGTGACACATGCATTTCTGAGTATTGTTTGGAAATCATTACATTATCAGATGCTTGCACTTGTTTTACTTGATGTATGTTGGTATCACTTGAAAGTTGTCTCTATTTGCCATACAGTTGACCAGAATTTTCAATCCAACTAATGTGTGCAAGGGGTGAGAGAAAGATGTACTGAGATTCTTTTCTAGATATGTCAAGACAGTAATTGAAATGCATTATTCTGAGTCCAAGAGAATATATATTGCACTGACTTTTTGTACTTTGGTATGATCTGTTTTTATCATTTATTCAGTCAATAGTAGTCCCATCTAAAAGAGATATAACGAGTAAATTGAACAGCCTGTTCATTTTAAAGAGCAAACACGAGGAAATCTGCAGATGCTGGAAATTCAAACAACACACACAAAGTGCTGGTGGAACACAGCAGGCCAGGCAGCATCTATAAGAAGAAGCACTGTCGATGTTTTGGGCCGAGACCCTTCATCAGGACTAACTGAAAGGAAAGATAGTAAGAGATTTGAAAGTAGTGGGGGGAGGAGGAAATGTGAAATGATAGGAGAAGACTGGAGGGGGTGGGATGAAGCTAAGAGCTGGAAAGGTGACTAACGAAAGTGATACAGAGCTGGAGAAGGAAAAGCATCATGGGATTGGAGGCCTCAGGAGAAAGAGAGGGGGAGGGGGGAAGCACCATAGGGAGATGGAGAACAGACAGACAACTAAATATGTCAGGGATGGGGTAAGAAGGGGAGAAGGGGCATTAACGGAAGTTAGAGAAGTCAATGTTCATGCCATCAGGTTGGAGGCTACCCAGCCGGTATGTAAGGTGTTGTTCCTCCAACCTGAGTTTGGATTCATTTTGACAGTAGAGGAGGTCATGGATAGAATATCAGAATGGGAATGGGACGTGGAATTAAAATGGGTGGCCACTGGGAGATCCTGCTTTCCCTGGCGGACTGAGCGTAGGTGTTCAGCGAAACGGACTCCCAGTCAGCGTCGGGTCTCACCAATATATAAAAGGCCACACCGGGAGCACCGGACGCAGTACATCACACCAGCCGACTCACAGGTGAAGTGTCGCCTCACCTGGAAGGACTGTCTGGGGCCCTGAATGATGGTGAGGGAGGAAGTGTAAGGGCAGGTATAGCACATATTCCGCTTACAAGGATAAGTGCCAGGAGGGAGATTGGTGGGAAGGGATGGGGGGGACAAGTGGACAAGTGAGTCGAGTAGGGAGCGATCCCTGCGGAAAGCGGAAAGAGAGGGGGAGGGAAAGATGTGCTTGGTAGTGGGATCCCGTTGGAGGTGGCGGAAGTTACAGAGTATTATACGTTGGACCTGGAGGCTGGTGGGGTGGCAGGTGAGAACAAGGGGAACCCTATCCCGAGTGGGGTGGTGGGTGGATGGCCTGTTCATTTTATCAATTTTTCCTGCAGACTCAAGTGAGCTTTTCATTTATTTATGTATATTAACCAGGGTACTCAATTATTGCTTATCAGTTTAAATTGTAAATGTCATGAAAAGGTAGTTCTTCCATCAAAATAAATCCCCAAAACCCACCCTAAGACCTGACACTGCTTCACTGATTTACATGGTACCCATCTTTTATTAATAAGTTGTTTGCATAAGCTTTAATGCTGGCAGATATAATTGCAGATGAACAGACATTCATTTTTCCTTCTTCTGAGATGTATGTTCATATTGATCTGTTGTTTGTCTCTCCCCTGCACAAGGCTCTGTGTCGCTTGCTCTTGGATCAAGTTTGTATGCGTAGGGTAATTGAGTTGTGGTGGGGAGAACAAAGAAGCTGAATAATTAAGGCACATTTAGCATCCTAAATCCAGCACCTGCACCTTCACCTTCACGCCTGACAAAGATGTTGCAACACATTTTCATTTGGAAGAATTATTAGACATCTGAGAAGTAAAGGAAACGGCCTCCCATAAAAAAAACAAAAACTGCAATTCCCTTCATCGCACATAAATTACAGTGATGGCACCAATAAACTGGCCTGAATCTATTATCACTGCTCAATTTTGCCAAAAAATGCATATTGACCCATGTCAAATTTTGCTTCCCATTTTAATTGGGTGTCAAAGGTCGGGCATTGCTATCAGAAGAAGACATGGATGGCAGAGAGGTCAGGTGATATTTCGTATGCCATCAGATCCAGAAACACAAAAGGTAAATGATCATTTTGTCTGATCTAACCTCAATTTTTTCAGAACTATATAGAAGATGACCTTTATTTTGCTTGTTGTTGACATTGTAAATTTGAGTTTCCTTTGCCTGCACTAGCTGCACAATAGCATTGACCTTCACATTTAATTGAAGAAAGCACACAATGTCCCTACTGCATATAGATTTGTGCTTTTAAAAATCCTGCAACAAAAGTGTCAGTAAAAAAAAAATGAGCAGAAGATAAAATAACATTTTTTTCCTGAAGAGCAGTGTACACTATTTGATTTATTCTTCACAGTACTTTTGTTTTAATTCAAGGCAAATACCCCCTCAATCTTTTTTCGGAGAATATAATCCTTTAAATAAACATCATTTATATTGTGTTATGAATTCCATTTGTTCAGTGGGCCAAAAACATTTTTGCATTACGATACAAGTGTGGGATGACTTGTCCATATTTCTCTAAGACTTATCATATTGGTTTTGAGAAGCCAAAGCTACCTTAGATAACTTTAGTATTGTGAGGCAGTGTTTGAAAAATGTTCAAATGTAAAGACATTGAATAAGTGCAACTGCAAATACTCTTGCTGAGCATACCATGATGAAGGACCACGTAGCTTGTTTCAGTGGCACCCAATAAACTTCCCTTAATATTCATTAGCACTCATTAGCTACAGTAAATACCATTGACAGCTCTCTGCCCAGGTTACTTTTGATATCACTTCCCAAACTGCTAAATTCTTCCATCTAAGTGGACATAGAGTGCAGGTACATGGAAAATCCGTTACCTGCAGGTTCCTCTTCGGATCATACACCATCCTGACTTAGAAGTACACTAACAAGGGAAAATCAGCAGATGCTTGAAATCCAAGCGACACACACAAAATGCTGGAGGAACTCAGCAGGCCAGGCAGCATCTATGGAAAAAAGTACAGTTGACGTTTCGGGCTGAGGCCCTTCAAGAAGACCAAAACGATGACTGTTGGAAGAGCACTGCCATTTTTCATCATCACTGGTTCTGAATGCTGGAAATTCTTACAGAGGAGTACAGTGCGAGCACCTTCCTGAGAGGACTGTGCAAGTTCAAGGATGCAAATTGAGATAAACAGTAACCTCTGACCTTATCAGGGAGGCCCAGGTGACTGAGGGTGAATGCAATGAAGGCCTAAAACCCACAGTAACAGCAGCAACACAGATCGTTCCAAATGGTTATGATCCAATTGTCATTATCAAAATGAAGCTGCAAGTTGACAAAACCTGGGAATTAAATAGCTCAGTGTTTTCAGAGTCAGGCTTATTATCGCTGTTGTCTATATAACCATATAACAATTACAGCATGGAGGCAGGCCATCTCGGCCCTTCTAGTCCATGCCGAAAGCTTACTCTCACCTAGTCACACTGACCCGCACTCAGCCCATAACCCTCCATTCCTTTCCTGTCCACATACCTATCCAATTTTACTTTAAATGACAATACCGAAACTGCCTCTACCACTTCTACTGGAAGCTCGTTCCACACAGCAACCACTCTCTGAGTAAAGAAGTTCCCCCTCGTGTTACCCCTAAACTTTTATCCCCTAACTCTCAACTCATGTCCTCTTGTTTGAATCTCCCCTACTCTCAATGGAAAAAGCCTATCCACGTCAACTATGTCTATCCCCCTCATAATTTTAAATACCTCTATCAAGTCCCCCCTCAACTTTCTACACTCCAAAGAATAAAGACCTAACTTGTTCAACCTTTCCCTGTAACTTAGGTGCTGAAACCCAGGTAACATTCTAGTAAATCTTCTCTGTACACTCTCTATTTTGTTGACATCCTTCCTATAATTCTGTGACCAGAACTGTACACAATACTCCAAATTCGGCCTTACCAATGCCTTGTACAATTTTAACATTACATCCCAACTCCTATACTCAATGCTCTGATTTATAAAGGCCAGCATACCAAAAGCTTTCTTCACCACCCTATCCACATGAGATTCCACCTTCAGGGAACTATGCACCATTATTCCTAGATCACTCTGTTCTACTGCATTCTTCAATGCCCTACCATTTACCATGTATGTCCTATTTGGATTATTCCTACCAAAATGTAGCACCTCACACTTATCAGCATTAAACTCCAACTGCCATCTTTCAGCCCACTCTTCTAACTGGCCTAAATCTCTCTGCAAGCTATAAGTGCAATGTCTTTTTTTTTTAGCAGCTCTACAACCCCCTGCAGTCTTGCAATCCTGTGCATTTGAGCTTCCATAGTGGGCTGTGATGCAACCAGTCAGAGCATGCTACAGATCCTTTTTCAGGACTGAAGAGGAGGGGAGAAGATGCCAGAATAGAACAGTGAGAGAAGGGTAAAGAGAATAGCTGGAAGCTCGTCCCCCTCTCCCTATCTTTCCATTCTGCATCTTTCCTCTTCACTCTCAGTCCTCAAGATGGCTCTCGGCCTGAAATGGCAACTGTTTATGCTTTTCTATAGATGCCGCCTGACTTTCTGAGTTCCTCCAGCAATTTGAGCGTGGTGCTCTGGATTTCCAGCATCTGCAGACTTTCTCATGTATAGCTATAGATTGTAATATGTAACGAGAAAGAAATAATTAATAATCTTACTGTAATTAGTTAATTACAGCAGAGTGACTATAAAGAGAGATTATAACATGACAGAACTTTACATTCAAACAAACTTAATTTGAAACCACAATTTTCAATTTAACAAATAGAATTTTGAAGATTTGAGGTCAAGTTGACTGTTGAAGACTTGGAAACTATATTATAAGTTATGACAGTAATTTCAATTTCCTGGGTGTCAACCACACCGATGATCTGTCCTGGGCCCAGCATATTGAAGCAATTAAAAAAGAAGGCATGACAGTGGCGATATTTCATTAGGAGTTTGAGAAGACTTGGTATGTTTGAGAAGATTTCTACAGATGTATCATGGAGTGCATTCTAACTGGTTGTATCACCCTCTGGTACGGGGGTGGGGGACACTGCACAGGATCAAAATAAGCTGGTGAATGTTGTGAACTCAATCAGCTCCAACATGAGCACTGGCCTCCCCAGCATCCAGAACATCCAGAAGAAGTCATGCCTCAAAAAGGCAGCACGCTTCATTAAGGACCCCTTCACCCTAGACACACCCTTTTCTCACTGTTACCATCACGAAGGAGGTACAGAAGCCTGAAGGCACACACTCAGTGATTCAGGAACAGCTTCTTCCCCTCTGCCATCCAATTTCTAAATGGACATTGAACCCATGAACACTACTTCATTATGTTTTTGTTCCTTATTTTTTTCTCTATTTGCACTATATATTTAATTTAACTTTTTAAATATATATATATATTTACTGTAATTTACAATTTTTTTTATCATTATTTGTTGCAATGTACTACTGCTGCATAACAACAAAATTCACGACATATGCCGATGATATTAAACCGATTCTGATTCTGATTCTAACTGCAGGTAAGCTCTGGGCCATCAGTTAAAGGAATAACACATTGTCTGCAGAAAAAAAAAGCCCTTTAAGGCATCCAATCACAATGGGTAAAGTTATCTAAAGTAGATCGCAAGGGAAGTTAAATGTAATATTAAATCAAATAAATAAAGTGTATCATGTTTTCTTAAGAAAGCAAAAGGTGATCTTTGGAAATGTTTTCAAATTCATTAAATGATAAGTAAAAAGTAATAATGAAAGGAAAATTAGAATGTGGGAGTAAACTAGAAGAAGTATAAAGACAGACAAAGAGATTCCATCAATACAAGGTAAATTGGGTTATTATTGTCACCAGCACTGATGTACTGTTTTGCTTGTTATCCATACAGATCATTTCTTTACATCATTACACGGAGGTACTACAAGGGAAGAGCAATGACAGAATGCAGTATATAGTGTTACACTTACAGAGATAGTGCTCCGCAGGCACAACGCCATGACAAGGCTTCCATGATAGGAAGCTCAAGAGCCATCAGGACCATTCAGTCATCTTATAACAATGGACTAGTGCCTGTTCTTAATTGGAGAGGCCAAATTCTGTTTCCTTATGGATGGGAGAAGTTATGTTGGTGAATAAGGAGATGGCTGAGGAATGAAACAAATGCTTTGTGTCTGTCTTCATGGAGGAAGAATCAAAAATGAACAGAAATACTGGAGAACCACAGAAATGAAGAAAGGGGGTAAAAACAGGAGAATGGCAAACAAGTTTAGAGCAGACAAACACACAGCACATTGGGACTGTTGGGGTATTTAGGGATCGGTGAAAGGAAGAGGTAAAAACAGGAGAATGTTGAAAAATATTAGAGCACACAGAACTCACAGCACACTGGGACTGTTGGGGTATTTAAGAATTGGTGCTTAGCCCCAAGCTGCTTGCAATCTATATCAACCATTTGCTTGTGGGAACTGAATGCAATAGTTTGAAGGTTGCTAAGCAGGAATGAGAGTAGCGTTAAAGTGTCAAAGGAAAATAGACAAATTAAGTGATTGGTTAACAATTTGGCAGATGTAATATAACAGAAGAAACCGAAGCAGCAGCAAGAAAATTTGCCCTTGGGTCTATACTGTACAATGAGGAAAAATGTGGAATTGCTCACTAAAATAACACATATTATAAATGCTGAAAATATCTATGCTCAAAGAGACCTGGCTCTCATTGTATATGCATTCCCTGAAAGTTAACATGTAGCTGCAACATGCAATTTGGAAGTCAAATTGTGCACAAGCAAAAGATTTAACTGATCACCATTGTAAGAGAATGTAAGTACAAGAGTAAAGATGTCATACTGCAATTAATATACAGACTTACTGAGATTAAACAGTGTATAGAGTGCAATGTTGGTTTTCCTTCCTAAAAAAGGTCATACTTGCTAATAGAACGTATCAAGTAAAGATTCACCAGCCGGGTTCCTGGGATGGCTGGTCTGTCCCACAACAAAACTTCTACTTTCTAACATTTAGAAGCATGAGAGGTGACCTCAAAGAAACACCAGGGTAACAGGGCTCGACGGGATAAATGTGAGAGGATGTTCCCCAGGTGAAGAGTTTAGAAGTTGGGACCACATCCTCAAATGACAAATAGGCCAAATAGGACTGAAGTGAGGAGAAATTCTTTCATTGAGAAAGTGATGAATCTTTGGAATTCTGTGTCTCAGACATTTGCAGAAGCTCGGTAACAGGTTGTGTTCAAAACAGAGGTCATTTAATTACTGGATAATAAGGGATATTGGGAGACCACCAGAGGCAGTAGGAGATCAGCCATGATCTTGACAGATGATAGGACTGGCCTGAAAGACTGATTGGCCTACTCACACTCCTGCTCATTACATTCTCACTTTAGGATTGAGCAACATTAAGAAATAATCCAGAGATTGATAGGCTGATGGAGGTTGTCAATGAACTAAACTCAAATTTTATTGAAAAGCACAATCTACAGATGTTGAAAAATTGAAATGAGATCTGAACATCAAGGGAATTTCAGCAGGCCAGTCAGTATGCTTGGAAAGGGATACAGAGTTAATGTTGATGATCTTTTATCAGGTTAAATCTGCAACCTTGTTGTGTAAAATCTTTCACTACTCAGTGAAAAGAAATTGTTGTAATCTAATCTCAAAAATTATGAAGTTGTGTCTTGTTTTCTTGGTGTCAGTATTAACTCAAGTGTAATCATTTAGAGAGTAATAGCATCAAAAAATCTGACCTTAACAATACATAAGAATGTCTGTTATTTGGCATAACCCATGGCAGATAATGTTGGGTGTGATCCATGAAAATGATAATCCTGTTGAAGGCTCTGAAATTGCATCACCACAGGACAAAGGTAGACTCTGCCCTGGTTCAGACAGCATTCTCAACAGGTGGTTTACATATCTTGCATCCATTGAGGCCTTCTCAATAGGTGTGGGATGTTCAGACAAACACAGAAGCTATACCTTGGGAGCTGCCAACAAACTATTTTTATCACTTGGATGCAACAGCTTTGATTCAGGAAGGTTGCAAAACTGTAAATTTTGCACTGTATGGAATGAGATTGCTATTCGGGAGATTAGATCTCGTGCAGCCAGCGCTGGACCCTCCATGCAGTTACATTTTAATCAGTGCAACCACAATGATACTGACACTGATCAGATTATATATACACACCAGATCACACAACACACAAAATGATATACATGAACCCTTCCACCACTTAGACGCACATTATACACGCATGTCTTTCACAAAGATACATACAAAACATATACTTTATCTTTCTGTCTCTCGCTCACACCCTCTGTCAAGCACACCAATTTAAATTTTAAATTTTGAATTAACAACAAACTTTTATTTTCTTTATCTCTAAAGCAACAAGGTATTTAGAGAAGCTGGAGACAATTAACCAAAGGTTGACAAAACATTTTTACACTTAGGCTGACTGATATAAATTGCATAATTTCAATGCAATAATTTTCATGTAAATGTTATAAATTTATAAATCAGATTATAATGATATCCTTCTCTGACAGTGGACATATATGTGAACAAGATTGAAGGCAGGTTGACATGAATGATGAAGAAATGTATCATCCTGGATGGAAAGCAGAAAAGAAAAGACGACACGTTGAAAGAAGCAGATTAAAGGACATATGGAAAGAAAAGCAGGAACTAATAGATGACAAATAGAAGGGAAAATGTATATTTAGTACTACATTGCACTTTTAAATATTCTTATAGAGGAAACATAGAACATAGAAAATCTACAGCACATTACAGGCCCTTCGGCCCACAATGTTGTGCTGACCATGTAACCTACTTTAGAAGCTGCCTAGAATTTCCCTACCACATAGCCTTCTATTTTTCTGAGGGTTTATGTTGTAGAAAGTTTTTAGAACCACAGGTAATCTGCAGGAGAAAACAAAAGGGAGAGGAACAAAGTGCATGATTAAAATTATCCAAAAAGGAAGAATACCAATGGATAGTTAAATAACACATTTTCCATCCACAAAACTATATAATCAAGCATTCTCTTAAGAAATCATACAGTAAAGATAAAGAAAATCAAAATGTATTTCCATGCCATTCCCAGATATGGACATATACAATATACTTCATGAAAAACAAGATTGTATCAGCAGCTTGCTGCACAGTAATGAAACGATGTACACAGTCGGCTTTAATTGTTTTTGCATAAATATCAACATTTCTGAATCTGCTATCTTCTCGTCACTAAAGAAATTGACATTTAACCTCATGTTCCCACAGCAAATAATGTTACTGTCATTATAAAGCGGTGCACAAAAATATTAGTGCCATGGTTAATTCAACCCAAATAAGGTAGGCAATGCAAAGAGGAAATAACAAAATGAATGCATTTCAATATCCAATAATGGATTGCCTCGGGTATGTCAGAAATGATTATGTTTTGGATGAATAATCAATTGGCTTGCACTAATAAACTGGTCTCTGACTAGCTAGGAAATTTTAAATTAGTTAATTAAATACATGTAGAATGAAAAGCTAGTATCAATAAAATCTGCCTTCGTAAATATCTGATTGTTGTATAAGTTTACTGATGTCCAGCTGTATATGGAACCTGTTGCTTGACCCAAATACAACACACAGTCTTATTTGTCACCTCCCAATGGTTAAAAAATCATGTTGCAGTATCAAAATAATACAAAAGTCGACCATGAAAACAAAAATGCATGTGCAATCCAGCACTGACTTGGGGATAGAACAACTACATTGTCCTCTTTGCTAACATCTGAGAGACACATACAAATTGTGTATGCATTCTCAGAGATTAATTATGCAACAACCTAACTATTCATACACAAGGAATCATTTATTTCAGTGACAATTCCAATACACCTTGCTGTATGTTGCATCCTACCAAAAGGAAAGACCCCATTATGCAATGGTAGGTATGTAAGTGGAAAAGAGTTTCTCAAAGTTCCTTTAAACTGAACCTGGATCTCAGGAACCTGCTGACTACCAGTATTACTTTCAGTCAGCTAATAAATCAATACTCCTCCATGTGAAATGTAATTTGGAAAAAAGCATGACAACAGCAAGGTCACAGAATATACACCAGGCAGAGACATCTACATCCATCACCTAGTGTAACTTCATGACACTACTATTGGATGCCTGCTAAAGAACATACCTCCCCAATCATACCTGCAGCTGGTGGTGACAAAATTAATGCAAAGCAGAAATATGGTGATAAGGGTGACCAATGCCCAGCTCTTCTGGAGGTAGATTGTGATCTTTAATTTCATTATGCTGTGTAGCATTATGATCATGCTAAATACAATAGTTTCAGATCAGATCTAATAGCTTAAATTTGCACATATAAATTACACAATCATGAATAGCAACAGAAACTAATCCATCATAGTCCATGTTTTTGTGCACACTGAAGGAAGTTTGTGGTGGAGAATGCCATGTGTAGCACCAGGGCAACCAAAAAGAGGCATATACTTGGTGAAGATATAAGATAGAATCGGGCACCTGTTAACCAGAGAAGGCAGCATGTAACAACTCTCAAGGAGATCTGCTCTATGTTATCAGGAAAAAATGGCTAACATGGTTGGAGTCCCATTCACCATCCTACATATTCACTTCCTTTTACACATATTGCCCATGAGAATGATTCACAAAATGTACTGCAGTGATGTTCAAAGTAAATTTTATCATCAACGTACATACACAATATGTCACCATATAAATTCTTGAGTTTCATTTCAATGTCACCTCAAATCTTTAATCTCTAATGTCTATGAGCACACGGGCAACATGCCAATAGAAACATCACTTGCAAGTTCTCCTCCAACTCATGCGTCATCTTGCCTTGGATTATACAGAAATTTCCCTCATGGTTGTCAAGTCAAAATCCTAAAATTCCTTATCTAATGGCAATTTGCCTACAGAAACTTCAGCAGTTCAAGCGGGCAGCTCAACACTGACTTGTCAAGGGTAATTAGGGGAAAACAATAAATGTTGGCCTTGCCAGTAATGCCTAAATGCCATGAAGGAATAAAAAAATCAATTGTATTTAGCTGAACTAGATTATTAGCTTGTATAGTGCAACTTGGCTATAAGGTCATGATAAACTATTCATTTTATTCACATGCTTCGATTAATATTGCATGAAGTTGTGATGCTGACTGCAGGAGATTAGGCTAAAGCCGTGTCTTATTTGACAGAGAAGACTGGTACAAGCTAAGTCGAGAGGGAAATGAATTTGAAAGAAGACAAAGGTTTTTAATTTCCTTTAGTTTATTGCATTCATTAACCTGCTTATTTTACCAGGTTATTGACTTCAAATTAAGGTGCGCAGAGTTTTAATGAAGATTTGTTAACAAGGGCATAGGTGAGACAATCGAATACTGAAACGTAAGGCAATAGAGATGGAAGGGAAAAGGGGGATATTAATAAAGATTAAGGAAGAACAGAAAAGCCAAGTCAAAGGAATACCAAATTAGCTACAGTGAACACATTCCAACTCTATTATTAGCCATCTTTTGAAGACATAGATACAGCCTTATGTTATTCTATAGGTGCTGTCCCCTTCTTAGCATCTGACTCACCACTCTGAGTGGTGACATGTTGTTCTGCTAGTGGCGTTTCCACTTCCAATTAGTAATCAGAACTTCAGCCAATATCCCAGATGTGAACATCTATGAACATGCCAGGCCGTGCTGGCAGACTATTTACCAAAGGTAGAGGTTGCAAGAAGGGAGCATTCCAGTCATTCCAGTACATAGTTCAATAATAATGCTCCAATAACAGTAACTCTAAATTCCATAAAACCTCATTGCTTTATATCAGGCAACACTAAGAAAACTTCATGCTAATTGACATCAGCATTGAACTTGTGCTTGAGCACCAGGCAGAGTAACAATGCAGAACCGAATATCAAGCTTTGGCTCTAATATCCATCACAGATTGGTTGCTGGTGTTACCACAGCCAAAGGTTGTTGAATCCTGAAGATGTAAACCACAAAATAAGTTAAAAAAATTGACACAGTACACTAAATTATTTCATATTGCTTTCAGTACTTGTTACCTTCACAATCATCCATGATACGATTAGTAGGAATCTCTGGGATGAATCCAGGATAGGTATGCCTTGTTATTTGCAGGATGGATACCAGTCAAGGGCCTTCCTATATCATGGTCCTGCAATGCTGATAGAAAGGATCCAATTATGGAGTTAGAGGAGATAGCTGACTGGGAGCAGCAGAATAATTAGAAATATTCTGCTGATGGGGACAGTTGAGATGTGGTACCCTGGAGGACAGCAGTGATCAAGAGGATAATGATGGCAATCAATGGTGGTCTAAGGCAAAAGTGGTTGTGGAAGAGGATCCAAAGAGATATCAAACTGGTAATCACAACAGATTAGTGACGGTTAACAATGTGCTACAGTTCAAATGTGAAGGTCAGGAAACATGGAAATACTTTGCATTTCACAAATCTACATTCAAATTCTTATCAGTGTAAAATGAGATTTTTGCTGTGCTTTTTTAAAAAGCAAACCATTTCTTTATAGGTTGTCTTAAACAGCAGTTAATGCTCTAGTCAAGTCTACTAAGGGTTGATTATTTGATTCAGACGTGGCAATGGAAGTCTGTCTTTTATTCTCCTCTAATATGCAAGACAGCAGACTTCTGGCTGCCAATGAACAATTCTGTTTGTGAACAAGGGTGGAATCCAAAATAGGAATGTCTTTTGAACCACATCCCTTCTTTGGAAAGAAGAAGAAAAAAATACTGTTGGATATATGAAGCTTATATTGCTTTTGCTTGATCCATTGCTACATCTTGTAACAGAATTGCTCTTTTATAATCAACAAGTCACTCTCTCATATACTGTATATTATTGAGTATAATACTATAGCGCTTCAGAAATGTTCCTGCCAATTTCTTCAACCTAATAAGATATTTGCAAATACATTTTGGGACTCATACAATTAGATTGCAAACATTAGCAGAGCTCTAAACATCACTGTAACAAAGGTGATAATATTGTTCATGTAATACACACAAAATGCTGGAGGAACTCAGCAAGCCAGGGAGCGTCTATGGAAATGAGTACAGTCGATGTTTAGGCTGACAGCCTTTGGCAGGACCGGAGAAAAAAAGATGAGGAGTCAGACTAAGAAAGTGGGAGGAGAGAGGAAGAAGTACAAGGTGAAAGGTGAAACTGGGGGGTGGGGGAGTGGTGAAGCAAGGAGCTGGGAATTTGATAAGTGAAAGAGATTTGGGGCTGGAGAAGGGGGAGCCAGATAGGTAGGAACAGAAGGCTATGGAAGAAAGAAAAGGGGGAGGGACACCAGAGAGAGGTGATGGGCAGGTAAGGAGATAAGGTGAAAGAGGGAATTGGGAATGGGGAATGGGGAATGGTGAAACAGGAGGGTGGGTGGGGGGTTTTATCAGAAGTTTGAGAAATCGATGTTCATGCCATCCAGGTTGGAGGCTACTCAGACAGAATATAAGGCTTGCTTCTCCAACCTGAGTGTGGCTTCATCACGACAGTAGAGGAGGCAGTAGACTGTTATGTCAGAATGGGAATGGGAGGTGGAATTAAAATGGGTGACCACTAGGAGATCCTGCTTTTTCTGATGGACAGAGTGTAGGTGCTCAGTGAAGTAGTCTCCCAATCTGCATTGAGTCTCCCCGATATACAGGAGGTGACACTGGGAGCACTGGATACAGTAGATGACCCCAACAGACCCACAGGTGAAGTGTTGCCTCACCTGGAAGGACTATTTGGAGCCCTGAGTGGTAGTGAGGGAGGAGGTGTAGGGGCAGGTGTATCACTTGTTCCGCTTGCAAAGATGTGTGCCAGAAGGAAGATCCGTGATCAGTGGGGAGGGACGAATGGACAAAGGAATCACGTAGGGACCGAACCCTGTGGAAAGCAGAAAGTGGGGAGGAGGGAGGGAAAGATGTGCTTGGAGGTGGGATTCCGCTGGAGATGGTGGAAGTTATGGAGAGTTATATGCTGGACATGGAGGCTGATGGAGTGGTAGGTGAGAACAGGAGGAACCTTATCCCTGGTGTGGTGGCAGGAGGATAAGGTGAGGGCAGGGATCAGATTGCAGGGTACCTGGAGGCACATGACAAGATTGGCCAAAGCCAGTATGGTTTCCTGAAAGGAAAATCCTGCCTGAAAAACCTACTGCAATTTTTTGAGGAAATTACAAGCTGGGTTGACAAAGGAGATGAAGTGGATGTGGTGTACTTGGATTTTCAGAAGGCCTTTGACAAGGTGCCGCACATGAGGCTGCTTAGCAAGATAACAACCCATGGAATTACAGGGAAGTTACTATCATGGGTGGAGCATTGGCAGATTGGCAGAAAATAGAGAGTGGGAATAAAGGGATCCTATTCTGGCTGGCTGTCGGTTACCAGTGGAATTCCACAAGGGTCAGTGTTGGCACCGCTGCTTTTTACAATGTATGTCAATGATTTGGACTATGGTATTAATGGATTTGTGACTAAATTTGCCGATGATACAAAGATAGATGGAGGAGCGGATAGTGTTGATGAAACAGAGAGCCTGCAGAAAGACTAGGATAGTTTAGCGGAATGGGCAAAGAAGTGGCAAATAAAATACAATGTTAGAAAGTGTATGGTCATGCACTTTGGTGGAAGAAATAAACAGGCAGACTATTATTTAGATGGGGAGAGAATTCAAAATGCAGAGATGGAAAGGGACTTGGAAGTTCTTGTGCAGGATATCCTGAAGTTTAACCTCTAGGTTGTGTCAGTTGTGAAGAAGGTGAATGCAATTTTGGCATTCATTTCTACAGGTATAGAATATAAGAGCAGGGATGTGATGTTGAGGCTCTATAAGGCACTCATGAGACCACACTTGGAGTATTGTGTGCAGTTTTGGGCTCCTTATTTTAGACAGGACCTACTGACATTGGAGAGGGTTCAGAGAAGATTCACAAGAATGATTCCATGAATGGAAGGGTTACCGTATGAGAAATGTCTGGCAGCTCTTGGGCTGTATTCCCTGGAGTTCAGGAGAATGAGGGGGGATCTCATAGAAACATTCTGAATGTTAAAAGGCCTGAACAGATTAGATATGGCCAAGTTATTTCCCAGGGTAGTAATTCTAAGACAAGAGGGCACAACTTCAGGATTGAAGGACATCCATTTAGAACTGAGGTGCAGAGAAATTACTTCAGTCAGAGGTGGTAAATCTGTGGAATTTGATTCTGCTTCTGCTTGGTACTGTGCAAGTGCTGTTGGATGGCTGTTATAATGTGCAGTCAGTGTGAACGGCATGAGAGTTAAATTGTAAAGTGAGCTTTTTTGACTAGATCCCCAAAATTGATTTGATTGAGTCTACCTTTAAAAATGTTAATGTCAGAAATACTGCGCAGGTCTGGCAGCAGAAGATTCCACTCTCTTGTTGATCTTGGGTAGAGGGAGTACTGGGAGCAAATCTTGTTGAATGAGGGGGTTTCCAGTATGTCAGGTCCAGTTTACTGCTGAGTTGAACTGACCCTGTGACGAATTTGGATGTTTGACGGAGTGATGTTGTGAACTTCTTTGAAAATGGAGATTAACCGTAGTTTAGTACGTCGGTTTTCAAGTGGTTCCCATTGAAGGTTAGAGAGCATGTTGGTGACACTGGGTTTCCTGCTGTAATCGTTTAACAGAAAGCAAGCATCATGGTGTTGGATTTTTTCAATGGACTTCTTATTGTTAGCTTGATGGGGATCCCATATGACTGCGCAATACTCAAGCTTTGGACGGACGAGTGTCTTGTATGTATGACCTTGAGGGATTTCCTACATGAGTGGGGGTTTCTTCGCAGTATACCCAGCATTTTGATTGCTTTGGCTGTAATCTGATTGATGCGCAGTTAAGATCCTTGCTAATTTCAACACCAAGATATGGGTGGTGGGTGACTAGTTAAAGAATCTTTCCTTTGATGTGATATGTCGTGTTGATCGGTTTAACTTTGTGACTGACGTGCATAGCGTAACATTTAGATGAGTTGAAGGACATTTGCCATTGAGACTCCCATTGACATAATGAATCAAAATCGTTTTGCAGCAGCTGAACATCATGGTAATTTTTTATCTCACAGTAGATTATGCAGTCACCTGCAAAGAGTCTGACCTTGGACTTGACTATCTTTGGCAAGTCATTGATATAAATGAGAAAAAGTAAGGGTCCCAAAACGGTCCACTGGGGCACTCCAGATGTTACTGGAGATTCAGGGGACTCTGCCCCCTTGAGAAGCACACGTTGCTGTCTGTTGGTAAGGAACTTGTTTAACCAATGTAGAAGGCTGTTGTTAATGCCCACATGTTCAAGCTTACATAGCGATCTCTGGTGGGGGACCGTGTCAAATGCCTTGCTGAAGTCGAGTTTGATCAAGTCTGCTTGGTTTCTGTTGTCAAGGATCTCTGCAAAGTCATTGATCAGCCCTGCAAGTTGTGTGTCACAAGATCTATCCTGTCGGAATCCATGTTGGTGGTGAGTAAGAACATTGTGTCTGTCTGGATGGTCCATAATGTGACAGCGAATAATATGCTCAAGAATTTTAAAAGGGATGGAAGTGAGTGAAACCAGTCTGTAAATTCCTGGATTTGTGCACTTGCCATTCTTATAAATTGGAACGTCATTCACTTTCAACCAATCGCCCGGTAATGTCCCAGTATCAATAGACTTCCGGAATATCTTTTGCAAAACGGGAGCTAGACTAGAAGCACAACTCTTCAAAATCATGGCTGGTATTTGATCAGGTCCTGGTGCTTTCTTCGGCTGTAATTCCTCAAGAAGCTTCTTAACCCCTGGTAGAGTTAGAAGGAGATCTGGCAAGTCTGGGATGTTGCTGGGGTCTAAAGTGGCGAGTTTTCCCTTGTAAACACAGAGCAAAACTGCTGGCTAAGTGCTTGTGCTTTGTCTGCAGCAGGTGCTTTGTTGCCATGAGTGGCTGTGGGGGCAAGTCATTGGGTGCATTTAAGGCAGAGATAGATAGGTTCTTGATTAGCCAGGACATCAAAGGGAATGGGGTGAAGGTAGAGGAGTGGGGATGACTGGAAGAATTGGATCAGCCCATGATTGAATAGTGGAGCAGACTCGATGGGCTGAATGGCATAATTCTGCTCCTATATTTTATGGTCTCATGGTCACTCAGGTTGGAGGAGCAACACCATATTTTCTGTCAGGGTAGCCTCCAACCTGAAGGCATGAACATCGATTTCTCAAATTTCTGGTAAAGCCCCCAACCCCCACCTTTCACTATTCCCTATCCCATTTCTCTCTCTCATCTTATCTCCTTACCTACGTATCACCTCCCTCAGATGCCTCCCCTTTATCTTGCTTCCATGGCCTTCTGTCTTCCCCTATTGGATTCTGTCTCCTCCAGCCCTGCATCTCTTCCACTAATCAACTTCACAGCTCTTTACATGACCACTCCCCCCCCCCCCCAGTTTCACCTATCACCTTGTGGGTTTGTTCTTCTCCCCCCACTTTCTTACTCTGACGCCTCATCTCTTTTTCCAATCCTGATGAGGGGTCTCGGCCTGAAACATTGACTCTTTTCCATAGATGCTGCCTGTCCTGCTGAGCTCCCCCAGCATTTTGTGTGTGTTGCTTAATTTCCAGCACCTGCAGATTTTCTCTTGTACTTGATAATATTGTTCAGTGTTTACCAAATAAAATATGCTGATTTCTTTATTGAAACAATGCACAAAATTACACTTAATTTGTGAACATTGCCATTTTACTTCCAGTGATATTGGTTCATAAACTGGAAAGGTTAAAAACAAAAAGGAATGGGATTATACATAACCATGGATAATTAAAGCTGAATAACAATTCAAATTATGAAAGAGAACAGAAGTAGCAATGTGAAAGGCAATTACTGTTAAAGTTGTTACAACCAGCTAAATCAGAAAAGCGAATTGTCTGTTGTTAGATAATCAACTATCTAGTTGCTGTGCTCAAATATTTGATGGCACAGCATATCATTCCTATGATGTATCCATCAGAAACTTCCATCTCAAGCAAGGATGGAAAATTGATAAGCAGCCTCATTAAGTGACTGAATGACAAAAATTTGTTTCTATCGTGAAACTGATTTAAAAATACTGTTTAAAGAATTGTAAAATGGATGCCATTTTTAAGTAATAAATGGGAGAAACCCATTTAGTAGATCATTGATGTGGAACAGTTTCTCTGAGATCAATGCAATATCAAAATAAAAAGGACTGAAATATGTTCTCCTCAAAAATAGGGGCTAGAAGGAGCACACACACCCATTGATTACAATGCAGGCAGCAAAATAACTGAGCTCCCTTCCTGTTACAATGATTTCTGTCTGTGTCCAGTGCTAACTGCTCTTGATTGACTGTTGCATCAGCAGGAAGCCAATATCACAACAGGCTACCATCAGTTAAAGTGAGCCTGCACGTGGCGCTTTGTGGCTGGAGCAGGTGCTGGCAGTCATGCAAGAAGTGAATCGGACCTGGGAAACTAGAAAATTGATACATAGGAAAAGAGCAGGCTCCTGGGTTTATTAACGTATCAATAAATAGCAGAGCCAAAGTCATTGGTGACAGCCTCAAGCGTAATGGTATCCTGTAAGCTAATGTGTCCTCGAGGCTAATGGTGTCCTTGTGGCTTTTGGTATTCTCAAGCTCCTTCTTGTATGCTAGTTTCTCCTTAACCCTCTCCTGGATCAGCATATGCAGATGATGAACCCCTAACCTCTTATTCAGTCCTTATCCCCTCAAGGTATCTAACCCTTGTCTTTCTCATTTCAGACAGTGATGAAGTCCAACCTAGCCAGGCAGTAAAGTAAAAGAATAACAAGAAACCAGTTACAAAGGCAAAATGCCACTTGATTTCACACTTGTAGTCACCAGCACAGATGCTTAGGTTGTGAGGAGCTTGTTTAGTTTGGAGCTACGTTCTGCACATGGTAGCTTGCTGCCAGGGCTGAGAAAGTGATCAGCAGGATTGCAGGCTTGATGAGGCTTGGAAAAGGGTAGGCAATGAAGAAAACCAGAGTGGTGAGCATAATGAAAGCAACAAAGCATGGATCCAATATCAAGGGGATTAGAAAAATTGGACGCCAACCTAACACAGGGCCTCTTCCAAACTGGATATCCTACTCTATGAAATGCATACTTATCCAACTGCCAAGGCAGCTAAGCTTACAACTCCATGACAGTGCAATCATTAAGTTTTGATTTTTGTCCACTTCTGCTCATTTATTTCTCAGCTTCTTATGATTAACCAATCCCCAACTTAGAACCCTTTTCCTCTCCCCAAATTAAAATTTGCTTGGGCCAAGATTGTGATGAGGTAAGATCCCGATAGGAAGTGAGTCGAATTGAACACTCTGAGCACTAATGTACAAACAAAGCTTTACAACTTCACATTGACAGAATGCTGGCAGTGTTTATCGCTGGAACTTGCCACAGAGAAATACAACTGAGCATATTTCCAACTATCCCTCTTCTTAAGTATAATCATTACCACCTAATTGGTAAAGGCTACTTGTGTCATCTAAGCTGGATATATTATCCTATCTGGCAAAAAATATACCTCATGTAAATTCCCCGCCTCATATAACGGGCCACCATTGGCATTCCATGCAATGTGATGGGAACATAAATAGGCTTGCTTTATGGCACCATTAGCTATCCAGCCAGCTCAGAGCAATGTAAAGTTCTTCAGGTTTCTGATTAACACTCAGGGATACATTTCATGTGAGCATTTAGAGTATATTTAACTAAGTAACAGTGAATGCTGGTATTTATCTGGGGGAAAAAAACAGATGATTAAATATGGTGGGCACCAAATTTGAAAAGGCAACATGCTTTTTTTTTTCCAAATTAGCTGTTGATCATAAAGTTTTGTAATCTTTTGACCCTCACCTTCTTGCACTGCCAAACTATCAACTGGATGTATTTCCCAATGTGGTCAAATACCATTTTTATATCAACTGAATATAGACCAGTCTCCTATTGTTTGCACCCAGGCCACGGGTGGAATGTCTGATATTGTTCTTGGTGCAGAGATTGAAAATCTATTTCAATATGCAAAATTAGGATCTAGGGAGTAATAAAACATAAAATGCTCCTCTAAAAGCACAACAATGTATTTTTAATCAGAAGGAAAACCAATACTTTGTGGGTAGAAAAGGCAGTGAAATTAAACAATAATGACAAAGATATGCAATCTTTTCATCATGACAAGCCTATGATTAGATTGCAACCTGAAACTGTATTCTGTAGGCTGCACAACAATGAAGGTGCTGTGGAGTTGCCTTCTTCATGTTTATTGTGATCATTAAGACTGCAATATTTAACTTTTTATGGACTGATGGAGAATTTCTAAACCAAAGGTTAAAACAACAATGCCTTGAAGAAAACAGTCCATTTGCTATAGTTCACAGCTAGTATCATTTATATTAAAATTGTGACATGGTCTTGCAAGTTACTGTGATTCAAATTTACAGCATTCAGCTGCAGAATTTTCAGTAAATCATTTTTTATGCACAATTTATGATCGAAAGCACATATCATTTGCAAGCAGCAAAGGCTACTCATTACTGTAAAGGGATTTCAATGAATCATTCTCTACCTGGCTGGGATATAATAGCTGGGCAAGCAGCCAATCTGTAACATGCTCTGCTGACCTCTATTTGACAGAGGTCAAAGATTATACATAAAATTAGAAGTGTTTATCCAAGAGGCAGACAAACAATTTTTGCTCATTTTTTGACTAGCAAAATGAAAAGCACCTTCACTGAGTACTGAAACCCTTTTGCATTTCAACAGGACCATTTTTGTATTAAGCATACACAAATAAGAACAATACAGATGAAAAGCAAACACAATGTACCAAACCTCAGTTTGCTATTGTACAAGGTTTTCCTCTATTACAACTGCTATCTTTGAGTAAGGTTGCTTATTTGCATTATATTCTTCTAAATTGTTCTGCACCTTAGCTAGATGATAAAAGAAGAATTAGATGGAGACTGTTACACATCTTATTTCACTGAGGACTCCTAAGCATATAAAGTAGAAATCGGCCCCTTATCTAAGAAAGGATGTGCTGACATTAGAGAGGGTTCAAAGGACATTCACGAAAATGATTCCTGGATTGAAAGGCTTGTCATTCGCAGAGAGTTTGATGGCTGTGGGCCTCTACTCACTAGAATTCGGAAGAATGAGGGGTGACCTCATTGAAACCTATTGAATGTTGAAAGGCTTCAACAGAGTGGATGTGGAGAGGATGTTTCCTATGGTGGGGGAGTCTAAGACCAGAGGAGTCAGCCTCAGAATAGAGGGGAATTCTTTTATAACAGAGATGAGGAGGAATTTCTTTAGCCTGAGAGTGGTGAATCTGTAGAATATGTTGCCAGAAGTGGCTGTGGAGGTCAAGTCATTGAGTATATTTAAGGCAGAAAATGATGGCTTCTTGATGAGTCAGGGCATGAAAGGATAAGGGGAGAAGGCAGGAGATTGGGACTGAGAGGAAAAATGGATCAGCCATAATGAAATGCCTGAGCAGATCGATGCACCAAGTGGGCTAATTCTGCTCCTATATGGAAACATAGAAAACCAACAGCACAATACAGGCCCTTCGGCCCACAAAGTTGTGCCGAACATGTCCCTACCTTAAATATTACTAGGCTTACCTATAGCCCTCTATTTTTCTAAGCTCCAAGTACTTATCCAAGAGTCTCTTATAAGACCCTATTGTATCTGCCTCCACCACCAATGCCGACAGCCCATTCTACGCACTCACCACTCTGAGTAAAAACCTTACCCCTGACATCTCCTCTGTACCTACTCCCCAGCACCTTAAACCTGTGCAGCCATTTCAGCCCTGGGAAAAAGCCTCTGACTATCCACATGATCAATTCCTCTCATCATCTTATATGCCTCTATCAGGTCACCTCTCATCCTCCGTCGCTCCAAGGAGAAAAGGTCAAGTTCACTCAACCTGTTTTCATAAGGCATGCTCCCCAATCCAGGCAACATCCTTGTAAATCTCCTCTGCACCCTTTCTATGGTTTCCACATCCTTCCTGTAGTGAGGCAACCAGAACTGAGCACAGTACTCCAAGTGGGGTCTGACCAGGGTCCTATATAGCTGCAACATTACTCCTGAATTCAATTCCACGATTGATGAAGGCCAACATACCGTATGCCTTCTTAACCACAGAGTCAACCTGCGCAACTGCTTTGAGCGTCCTATGGACTCGGACCCCAAGATCCCTCTAATACTCCACACTGCCAAGAGTCTTACCATTCATACTATATTCTACCATCATATTTGACCTACCAAAATGAACTACTTCACACTTATCTGGGTTGACCTCCATCTGCTTTTCATCCTATCAATGTCCTGCTGTAACCCCTGACAGCCCTCCACACTATTCACAACACCCCAACCTTTGTATCATCAGCAAACTTACTAACCCATCCCACCACTTCCTCATCCAGGTCACTTATAAAAATCACGAAGAGTAAGGGTCCCAGAACAGATCCCTGAGGCACTCCACTGATCACTGACCTCCATGCAGAATATGACCAATCTACTACTGATGATCTTAAGATCTTATGGTTTTCCAACACTGACAGCATTAAGCAAATGGAGTAAATTGCTTCTATAGAAGAATCTGGTGCAAATAGGATGAAGCCTATCAAGAGACCTAGATGTCTGCTGGAAATTGATCCATAACTCTCGCAGCTCCAACAGGCATCTCAAAGTACCCAACCAGGTAAAGCTCTGTACATCCAACCCCATTGTGAAGCCTTTAATTGCTAAGGAAGAACATTGATTAAAAATTATGAGTAGGGACCATAAGGAGTACCCAAAACTTTCTAAGTTGTTCTTCCTTGTTCCTCATTAAACAATGCGAGATAGAAAAACAATCAAATTTCCTTCAACTAATCCCATTAAAAGTAAGCAGGGAATTGTAAACTGAAACATGTAACATTAGGGTTCTAGATATTAAGATGTTTCCAAATGCCAGGAGGTCAAACTGATGGAATCACAAGAAACAGCTGAATATTTCGAACATAGAACATAGAACATTACAGCACAGTACAGGCCCTTCAGCCCACAACATTGTGCTGACCTTTTAATCTACTTTAAAATGAATCTAACTTACTAACCGATGCCTCCACTTCCTCATCCAGGTCATGTATAAAAATCACTAAGAGTAAGGGTCCCAGAGGAGATCTCTGAGGCACACCACTGGTGACCGACCTCCATGCAGAATATGACCTGTCTACAACCACTCTTTGCCTTTTCTGTGCAAGCCAGTTCTGGATCCACAAAGCAATGTCTCCTCGGATCCCATGCTTCCCGACTTTCTCAATAAACCTTGCATGGGGTACCTTATTTCATTTGAGGAAATCAGCAGGTCAGTCAGCATTTATGGAGGGAACAAACAGATGATATTACAGGCCAAGACCCTTCATCAGGACTGGAAAGGAAGGAGGGAAAACAGAATAAAAAGGTGGTGCGAAGCTGGCAGGTAATAGGTGATACCAGGTGAGGGAGAATGTGGGTGAGTGGGGGAGTGGGAGTGAAGTAAGAAGTTGGAGGGTATAGGTGGAGATGCAGTGCTGAATAAGAAGGAATTTGATAGGTGAGGACAGTGGACAATGGAAGAAACGGAAGGAGGAAGGGCACCAGAGTTAGGTGACAAGCAGTTGAAGAAAAGGGAAGGCATACAAGGGGAGCCAGAATGGGAACAGAAAAAGAGAGAAGGTGATGAGGGGAAAAATTACCGGAAGTTAGAGAAATTGATGTTGACATCAGGTTGGAGGCTACTCAGACATACTGTAACATGAGGTGTTGCTCCTCCAACCTGAGTATGGCCCCATACTGGTAGTAGAGGACAGTAAGGACTGACATGGCAGAATGGAATGAGAAGTCAATCACTTTTCCTGATCCTGATGAATGAAGGGGTTTGGCCCGAAACGTTGACTGTTTATTCCTTTCTATAGATGCTGTCTGACCTGCTGAGTTCCTCCAGCATGTTATGAGTGTTGCAAGATTTCTAGCATCTGCAGAATCTCTTGTGTTTATGAATGTTTTGTCTTCTTTTTGGTAAATCTCTTATATGTTTAATAGTCATTTTAATTGATATCTGCACCATTAGAAGTATGGAATTTCGACAGATAGCTTTAATGAGCACTGCTATATAACATGATGAAGCCTTAAGATCATCTAAAGAGGAAATAATATTCTTGTTATTTTTTGCACACACAAAGGTAGCAACAGATACACTTCAGAAAATGATATCATTTGACAATGATCCTGTAACATCCTATTGCTTCTGTGCATGTCACAAGGTTTAGCCTTCCCTGAAAGATCATTCATTTTTAAGATGTGTATTTACATCTAAATGTACAACGTGTAGAGTGCTGACTTACGCTATTTGACTTCAGGATAAATTACTGTCACTAGGTTACTGATGTGCCCTCAAGCGTACAATAGTTTTGGCTTAGCTATTTTAACATGCCGTCTAAACCATCTAGTTAATAGCTAACCAATACATTCATCAGCCACAATCAATATTAATTTATTCCAAAATATACAGTATGCCTTCTGCATGCCTGTGTACCTTTTTGTATTTAATAATAATCTGTATAATGCTGTGATGGTATTGAGCTTGCTGTCCGCAAAGTTCTGAACTCAAAGGAAGGTCTTTAGCCCTATCCAGTACAGAAAGCTATATTTAGTGAGATACCCTCACTAAAGGGAGGTTATACTGCAGCCACCTACTCTTTGAAGTCCAGTTCACCTCCTTGATTATCCTCCATGGCACGTTTAGCTGCCTTTTCCCACTATTTGAGTGATGTGTCCTCCCTCCCTATCAAGGAGCACATACTTCCAGCTAGTGAAATAATTTAAGCACTGTTCATTTATTTTTAGTGATACGGATTTAAATTTAGATAAATTCTAAAACACATTTGAATTCACTTTTAAAAACACATTTAAATTACAATAATTTAAGTATTGTATTTTTATCTGATACAGTATGTCCAAATTACAAATGATCTCTAAAACACAAAGGATTTTGAATACACAGGCAGAGTTCCTACAAGCTAAAAATTCATACCAATGAGTTACGGACAAATAAATCATCCATCACAGAAACTGAAGACAGGGAATGGATTCTAGTCACCCTGTCTTTCTGTCATTCGTTTTGTTGTTCCTTGAGCATTCCTAACAAGCCAGACTGCTCTCAAACATTTATCCTGTTTTAATTTTTGCTACTTGGTGGCTTTGTAAACATGTGAAATTTTTTCAAAAACCTTTGCTGAGAAATTCACAGAGATGGTCTAAAAGCTTCTGGGGACAGAGATTCTAGTCACACAAGATTAATGCTGTGAAGGCTGACTCTCTGAGTACAAAAATCTCCCAATTAACCATCATATCAGCCATTTGATGTGCTAACTGATAGTATCAGTCTGGTGTGCAAACTTCCTTGAACTAACTAACTTTTCCAGTAATGTCTGGTTTGATACAGGCCCAATTAACATAACCCCATTGTCTTACACTGCATCTTTTGACCAACCAGCCACGCGCTGTGGGCCAGCAGACTGTGCTCTACAGAGAGTGTTGTTTGTTTTTGAAGCTGCTCTTTTAACTTCAGACTGATTATAGCTTGCAATTTACATTAAGAAATGAAGATCGTTTCTTGTTTATGACAAGAAGCAGAGCGAGGAATAATGGTTGGGATTTTAACTTACTCATCAACAACTTATTAACCCCTGGAAGAGAAAGCTGCTGTGTTAGAAAGCTGAGCTTGGAAAACATGTCCCCTGGACCCTACACACTGAATATCCATCACAATGCTAAGGCACGGCACATGATGCATAATGAAGATGGACAGACAATACCTGCAGTGTGGAATTTTAACCTAAAAGTTAAGAAGCGCTTCATATCAAAAATAAATACAGGAAGTTTTAGAAACATAAAATGAAACCAGTTCTTTGCTCTGATAAAGTTTACAGACAACTTGTTAACCTTTTTTTCTTTTTCAGGAAGCTGACAGATCATCTGTGCACTACCTCCATTTTCCATTACGGAATTCTGACAGTTGTGTAAAGTTGCACAGGCCAACAAAAGCTAACTGCCTGAAAGCAATATACTTGTAGAATCATTATTTTTCCGCCTGAAAACACAACGTAAAAATTGCTGTCAATGCACGTGCTCACATCAATAGCCATTTACTGAGAACAGTGCATGATAGAATGATTGATTAAGCTTCCTAAATCTAGTATTGTTTGATTGCAGTGCAGCAAAGAGGAATGTTGCACCTAAAAAAAAACATGAGAAATCAACTTTGCATTTTCCCCTTTTTCCCTCCATTTATAAAGACAGTGATGAATTGACGGCAGGTAGGCAGTGAACAGACTACTTGGCTCCTTAGGATCAATAGCAAAGACTGTTCAGGGTAAAAAAGAGAAAATAAATTTGTATATTGCTTTCCAAAGGTATGTCTTTGCTACAAAATCACAATTGCCAATCCAAGCTATTGCTTTGGCTGTCAAAAAGGATTTATATTATGACAAAACAAGAAACAAAACAGCACCTAAAATGGCCTTTAAAAGCAGTATTTTAAAGGGGATATTAGCATCACAGAAAGTACTCTGCAGCAGCAAAGTATTAGAATGTTTATTGTGTACTTTGGCAGCTTTGATGGATTTACATGAACCTGTCAACATCAAGGTTTCCTTTGTGGAATTAGCTGCAAGAACCAAGCAGCTGCTGTTGCAAGTATTATATTGTCTAGGAGTGCTTGCCCTCAAATTAGCTCCATCAGAACATGAATAGAGCCCAGCAAGGAAGGTGATGTAGGGAATGATTTAGTACTCGTTAACCCTGCACATGCTGCTTTCAAATTCAGTTAGTAGAGTAATTAGCTACATAGTTGTGTGTTAAGGTCAGTGGTTGCTTGCATGATCCAGAAATCTGAGCTCTAAGGCCTGTACTCTCTAATTCTCTCTCAGCAAGCCATTTCCGATTCCATCTTAAGCATTTTCTGTAATCAACTCATGCAGTATTTTTATTTTACTAATCTCAGTTAATGATTCTGCCTGCTCCATTTAGAAAGTGGATACAATAAGTTACTTGTCCCATTCTCACCTTGTTTCACCTTGCACAAATACTCCTTCATTTAATAAAGTCTGTCTTCAGTCTATCACAGACCTTCTCTTTTGTCTTCCTTTCCCTTCTGCCCACCTTCGTTGCAGTTTAAACCTGTTTATCTCTAATTTTTTTCAGCTCTTGCTAAGTTGAGCATATTCTGCTTTTTCCACATTTCTATGTATTTACTTTTGTAACAAAATCTCATTGAAACTACAAACTTCAATTCATTCTTCACAAAGATCAATAACTGTGGTTTACTGGGACAAAAAGATTTCCAAAATCTTCTTGGAAATCTCAAAATTGTTTGCCCCTTCCCTCTATTCTTGTCTAAGCTATTTCATTCTTTCCTGCATCTCCTTGACTCAAATCTTCTCTACCAAATACAGCATATCAAGGAGCTAGAGACATACACCACAGAACTAGCACCTTTAGCCCACCAGTCCATGCCACCCATCAGGTCCCTAGCTGTACTAATCCCAATTCCTGGCACTTGGACCAGACGGGTGCTGCTAAGTCTCACCAAGATGTGAGAATGCCTGCTTATACAGACAGACAGCATGGTCCAACTTGCAACCGCCATCTGGGCTAAAAAATATCCTTCCTCAGAAATCCTCCTGAATATTTATTCCCTGTCTTAAGACGATGCGGTCAAACAAACATCCTAGGACTTCATCACTTTACCTTCCTGTGCTTGGACTTGTGTATTCTCCCATGCATGATATGCAGTGTGTCCTATTGTTAATAGACCCCCAAAATGCGTCAACACACATTCATTAGCCTTTTGGCGTTGCCCTACCTAACCTAACAACTTATCAATATCATTCTGCATCCTGTCTATGCACAAGCTATTAATAACACCAACAATCTGCAGATGTGAATTGTAAAGAACCAATTTTTTAAATTAATATTTTAAATTAGTACCAACTGGAATATACCCATTGATCTGTGCAATTCAAACAAAACTATGAAAAGAGAGGCAGCAAACATCTGTTCTAATGATTTGAGATGGGTGTGATTGCAAATAGGTTGATGCTTTTAATTGTCAACAAAACATGCTTAACAACATGTTGTGACTGTAGTGATAGCTAGATCACTTTTTCTAGCTGGCAAACATATCTTCAGCTTAGAAATGACAGATGTCAGCATTAAGAAGCAGATTTATTGTTTGTCGTAACAAAAAGGAGACAGAAGAATATCACAGCAAAATATCATTTCACTTGTGAATATCACTGCTCATCTTTTCTTAGTTTCTGAGACTGTGAACAATTATTTTAATTGATGCTGTTTATCAGTTGTTTCATGAATATTTCAATAGATATAATCAGAAAACAAGAACATAGTAGGGAGGAGCAGGACTAACAGTAATCTTTGAATCATATCCACCAATCATCAAGAACATGGCTGAACTGACTCATTGCCATTTTGAACCTGATCCACCAATCACCAAGAGCAATGTTAAAGTGACTCGTAGCTATCTCAAATCTGGTCCACCAATCATCAAGTGCAATGCTGAACTGTTTCGTTGCCACTTTGCTGTACTGTGCTCAAATTCCTTGATTCACACAATATCGGGAGATATATTGATCTTTGTTTCGAATTAACTCAGAGGCCCCATAGTCATGTGGGATGGAGGACTGCAATAATTGTGTTAAGATGTTTCTCCCCCATCTCAGTTCTAAGCAGCCAACCCCTTCTTTTCAGATTGTGTTCCCCCACATTTTTGACTCCTAAGGTAGGGGAAATACCTTCCTTGATTTCAGGCTGTCCTGGCCTGTAATAATTTTGTAAGATTCACTGAGATTGTCTTTTGCTTTTCTAGATTCTGGAGAATACAGACTGAGTCTACATTATCTCTTTTCATATGATAAATCTACCATTCCTGAAATTAGCCTAATGAGTCTTCGCTGCTCTCCTTAAGTTCAGGAGAACAAAGATGTACAAATACTCCAGGTACGTTTGCTCAACGATGTAAAGATTTTAAAGATTAAAGTTTAGCTTTATTTATCACATGTACGTTGAAACATACAGTGAAATGCAAGGATGTGCCGAGGGCAGCCCGCAAATGTCGCCAAGTTTCTGGTGCCAAGATAACACGACCACAACTTACTAACCCTAACGTATACATCCTTGGAATGTGAGAGGAAATCGGAGCACCCCGAGGAAAGCGACGCAGTCATGGGAGGATATAAAAGCTCCTTCCAGACAGTGACAGGAATCCAACCCGATCTTCCAATTGTTGGCACTGTAAAGCATTACATTATCAAGCTGCCTCTTGTTATAATCGCATTGAGGCTCCCTTGCTCCTGCATTCAAATCATCTTGTCTTATATATCATTTGTTATCGAAGTTTTATTTGAGGTTCCTGATTGTGCTGCCATTTGTAAAGGCCATTATTCCCATTATTCCAGTGTGTTCCTGAAGGAACTGAACTAGGACACAGACCTGTCTGTATAAGCAAAGAGATTGACTGCTCATCCATTTCAAAGTCAACCTAAAACCTAAGTAGTTTGTTGGTTGGTAGAAGTTCCTGTGCCTGTGTCCAATCACTGCCTGGACAGCATTCTAAGGCATGATCATACTGGCCCCCTGCATCCTTGCTCACATGAACAGGGCCTCCGTTTTTGGGAGGCACAGCCCTGAGACCCCCATCCTCAAAACATCTCCAAAGAGGCTTTAACTGTAGGCAAAGCCAGGTGTGGACCCATGCCTCCTATCAAATCTGTGGGGCACTGGAGTTGTTATGAAGCATCTATAATTTAGAGACATGTTAAAACTATTAAAACTGAAATAAGCAATTAAAAATGTTTTAAGTAGTTTAAGAAATCAAAGGTAAAATTAATTAAGGCAGATAAAAAAATTGCAAATACTTTGAGACATGAAATTAAAATGATTGAAATAAAATAATGCACCGTCCCTTTTTGCCTTCTGATATGAGGCTGGAAATGAAAGGAGTGTTGGGTCTCACAGCAGGTCTGAACTGGTGCAGAGACTGAAGAGCACATCAACGACAAATATAAAAGATACCAACAAGGTTCATGTGGAGTCCAGTGATGGAGCATAAAGATAGAGGCAATGCCACTTGTCATCAAACTAACCTCAGTTTTGAAGTTCAGCAGTGCATGGCAGATGTTCAAACTATAAATGCTGATATTCACTAGCAAGAAATACATCATTGTGAGAACGATGGAAGCAGTAGTCATTAGAGTCATAAAGCATGAAAATAGGCCTTTGGCCTATCTTATATTGGTGACTGTGTTGCCCAATGAGCTAGCTCCAACTGCCTGTATCTGGCATAAAGCCCTTTAAAACCCTGCTGTCCATATACTTCATTTATTTTTTGAGATACAATGAGGAATAGGCCCTTCTGGCCTTTCCGGCTGTGTTGCCCAGCAACCCTCGGTTTAATCTAAGCCAAATCACTGGACAATTTACAATGACCATTTAACCTACTAACTGGTATGTCTTTGGACTGTGGAAGCACCCGAAAGAAACTCATGTGGTCATGGGGAGAATGTACAAACTTTTGAATGTTGCTAATGGGACATTGCATCGACCAAACGCTACAAAAATGCACCAAGAGTCCTGAACTTCTTACAGAAGCAGATGAAGGTGGTCTGGAAGAATAAACTTATTCCTTGAGCTTGGTGGCGGGCAGGAGGAATTTTAATTTCTAAAGAAAAAGTTTCCTCAGAAATTAGACAGTTTTGGCAAATAAATCTATTAAATGTTGAAGGGAAAATATTTTTCAGCGCCATAGCGTAAAGGTTGTCTACTTACTTATGTGCAGAAGGCAGGGATGCTGGGTTTCTCTGGTGGGCTGGAACATACAAGTAGAATTTGGCATCAAATACAAACTGCTAAAAGTGAAAGCAGAGACCTCCATGTCTTGTTCTTGGATCTAGCCAATGCCTTTAGGTCAGTCTCACATAACCTCCTATGTTCTTCATTTGAGTTCATCCGTGTGCCAGAATGTGTTACAACCCTGGTCAAAGCCTGCTTTCGAGATCTTCAGTTCTCATTGATAACTGCAGAGTACAACACAGCCTAGCAGCCTGAGGAGGTGGGCATAATGGCAGGCTGTTCCATCTCTGCTGTCCTTTACCATGGCAATGGAAGTGATCATTAGAGTTTCTAAATGGGTAGAAGGAGGAGAACAACTGAAGTGAGGATTACACCTACCACCAATCCGGGCATTCATGGGTGATTTAATCATCCTGACAACCATCATCCCATATACCAAATGGTTGCTTGAGAAACTCCATTCAAACATCAAAGTGGCCTGAATGATGATTAAAACAAAGAAGTCTAGGAGCATTGCTATAAGGAAGGGAAGGCTGGTTGACTATAAGTTCCCTGTGGATGGGAAAGTAATTCTTACTGTCAGAAATTCCAGTTAAAAGCTTGGGGCACTGGTACGATATAAACCTCAGTGATACAAATCAAGTGAAACTTCTGAGAGAAGAAATCATCAGAGGGCTTAAAGCCTTTGATAAGACCTCACTGCTGGAAAACCTTAAGCTTTCGTGCCTTCAGTTTGGATTGCTCCCTCGGGTATTGTGGCACTGACTCTGTATGAAGTCCCCATTACTCATGTTGAAGTGTTGGAGAGGACAGTTAGTTCCTTCATTAAGAAGTGGATGGGCCTACCAAGATCACTAAGTAACATCTACCTGTATGGCAAAAGAGCTCTGGAATTGCTTGCCATGTGACTGACTGAAGAGTTCAAGTGTGCCAAGATGAGGCTTGAGATGACTCTCTGGGAATCTCGTGACAATGTTGTCCAGGCTACTGCACTCAGGACCTTGACAGGGAGAAAGTGGTGTCCAGCAGAGTCAGTAAAACTGGCAAAAGCAGCATTCATGCAGACATGCTGGGCCAAGTGCAATCTGGAAGAGTGGGCCTTGGTACAGGCTCAAATAGGCCCATTTGGCAAAAGGTGACAATACAAAAGCAAAGGTGAGCTATGGTGGTGGAGGAAGGACAGTGACAAGAGGAGCAGATGAGGTATGTAAGAGCAGTGTCCCAGGCAAAACAGGGACAGTGGACAAGGTGGGAAAACATTGAGAAAAGAGAATTCAGTTGGAAAGACTTATGAGAAAAGGAAGGAAGAAAGATTAGCTTCCTTAAAAGAGCTATTTATGGTGTACTCCCAACTCCCAAAAATCTGAACCAGTGGCTGAGTGAAGACACAGTTTGTCCACTCTGTGAAAGAAAAGCAAACCTCAAGCACATCCTCTCATCATGCAAAGTAAGCCTCACTCAAGGAAAGTACACATGGAGGCACAACCAGGTCTTCAGATGTTTGTCATCCAACATGGAGAAACAAATGCTGAATAACAACTCTGAGCCCTTGTCCCTTGTCCCTTCATCCTGACAAAGGGTCTCGGCCCAAAACGTTGACTGCTTGTTTCCACGGATGCTGTCCAACCTGCTGAGTTCCTCCAACATGTTTGTACATGTTGGCATGAAGAAGCTGCTCCTAATGTCCCTTTTAAATCTCACACCTCTTATCTTAAACCTGTCCCCTTTTTCTTTTAGGACCCGCAGTCTGGGGGATAAAAAGACAACATACTTTCATGCTGTCTATGTCTCTCATGGTCTGTTATACCTCTATCAAATCACCCCCCGATCTTCTATATTCCTGAGGATAAAGTTCTAGACACACACTCTCCTTGCTTCATGCCTCCAAGTCCTGCATCATTTCTTGTTGAATAACATCTTTCCAATGATAGGTTGACCAAAACTGGACAAAATACTCCAATTGTGGCCTCACCAATGTCTTATTATAACTGCACCATAATTCCCAAATCCTATACTCAATATCCTGATTGATGAGGGACTGTATTCTAAATGCCTTCTTTACAGCCTTGCCTACCAGTGACTCAGTATTCTGTGAACTACACATTTGGTCCTAGGGCCCTCTGGTTTGTAACATTTGCCTAAAACCTTCCATTCACTGTATAAATTCTAACCTGATTTGATCTCCCAAAATCCAATTCTTCATATTTATGTATATGCCATTTACCAATCCTCAGCCCACGTTTCTTGCTTATCAAGATTGCCCTGTAATTGTTCATAACCTTCCACACTATCTGCAATATCACTTGTTTTAAAATCATCTGCAAATTTACTAACCACGTCTTCTATAGTCACATTCAAATTGTTTATATAATCAACAATCAACACCGACACCTGAGGCATAAAACTAGACAAGGACATTCAATCTGAGAAAATAGTTTTGACCATTACCCTCTGCTTTTTTAAAAAAATTCTGACAGATTCTGATACTTTTTCTGGATCCCATGAAATCTAATCTTCCAGACTTGCTTGCCATTAGAGACCTAGGCAAATGCCTGACTGAGGTCCATATAGACAACATCCACTGCCCTACCCTAATCTATGCTTTTGATTATTTTCCTGATGAACTCCTAGAGATTTTCCACACAGAAAGACATGCTGACTGTTCTCAATCAGACCCTGCCTTTTCAAATGTTGGCAGACCTTGACCCTCAGTATCTCCTCCAGCAATTTCCCCACCATTGATAACAGACTTGCTGGCTCATTTGTTTTACTCTTTTCAAACCATAGAACCACATTAGCCACTCTATATTCCCATCAACCAGACCCATAGACCATTCTCACCCATGACCAGAGATAAAATAGAAATCACTTTATGAGCCTGTATAATTTCTTCTCTAGCTTCCCACAAGATCTGAGAATACTTTGGGTCAGGCCCTGAGAACTGATACTCCTTAATGCACTTTGAAGCTTACAATACCTCTCCTTTGATAGCTTCTTTGTGGTCCAAGACAACACCACTCATTTCCCCCATTTCCTTAAGTTCCAATACTTTTCCACAGTAAAAACTGAAAAGAGCTAGTTACTAGAAATCTCACCTAGTTTCTTTGGTCCCAGACACAGAAAGTGACACTGATCTTTGAGGGGATATGTCTCTTCCTAGCCACTCTTTTACTCTTAATATACCTATAGCATCTTCAGAGATTCTGCTTCACCTTGCTTGCCAACTCCTTCTCGTAACCTCTTTTTCAAAGTTCACAGTTCAAAGTAAATTATGCCACCATATACTATCCTGAGATTCAATTCCTTGTGGGCATTCACAGCAAATACAAAGAAACACAATAGAATCAATGAACAATCGTACATCACTAAACAAACAACCAACGTGGAAAGATGACAAACTGCAAATACAAAAAAAAAACAAAATAGCAATAAATACTGAGAACTTGAGATGAAGAGTCCATGAAACTGAGTATATAGGTTGTGGGAACAGTTCATTGTTAGGGTGAGTGAAGTTGAGTGAAGTTATTACTTCTGGTTGAAGAGCCTGATGGTTAACTGTTCCTGACCCTGGTGGTGTGGGTCCTGAGGCTCCTGTACCTCCTTCCTAATAGTAAAAGTGAGAAGAGAGCTTGGCCTAGATGCTGGTGGTCCTTGATGATGGGTTCTGCTTTCCTGCAACAGCGCTCCATGTAGATGTGCTCAATAGTGGAAAGGGCTTTATCCGTGATGGACTGGGTTGTATCCATTATTTTTTGAGTGCTTTTCTGTTCAAGGACGTTGGTGTTTCCATATCAGGCCATGAAGCAACCAGGCTGTATAGACTCCATCCCACACCTATAGAAGTTTGTCAAAGTTTTGGAAGACATGGTGAACATCTGTAAACTTTTAGGAAAGTAGAAGCATTTCTGTGCTTTCTTCGCAATGGTACTTTAGTGCTGCACCCAGGCCAGATCCTCTGAAATGATAACATGAAGGAATTTAACTGCACTCCTGCTCTTCCTCTAGTCATCAAGAGATCCACTAGTTCAGAATTTCTTAGTCAGTCTCTTTTACTTAACCAGTACCTCAATATCTTTCATCAATCAATGTTCTTTAAGTTTGTCCTTCCCCCTAAATGGAGCATGCACATCGTGATCTATTTACATCACAGTTTTAAAGGCCTCCCACTTGGCAAATATTCTTCAGAGTCAGGTTAATATCAATGATGTATGTCGTGAAATTTGTTGTTTTGCAGCATCAGTACAGTACGATACATAAAAAATACCATAAATTACAACAAGAAATATACACTCAGTGGTTACTTAATTAGATACCTCCTGTTCCTAATAACGTGCCTACTCAGTGTATGTTCATGAGCTTCTGCTGCTGTAGTCCTATCATTTCAAGGTTAGACATGTTGTGTATTCACAGATGCTCTTTTGCATACCGTTGTTGTAATGCATATTTATTTGAGTTACTGTCGCCTTCCTGTCAGTTTGAAGCAGTCTAGCCATTCTTTTCTGTTCTCTCTCATTAACAAGGCGTTTTTGTCAACAGAATTGCCTGGATGTTTTTTTGATTTTTGCACCATTCTCCGTAAACTTTAAACTGTTGATTGTGAAAACCCCAGGAGATCAGCAGTTTCTCAGATCTCAAACTACCTTGTTTGGTACCAGCTATGATTCCATGGTCAAAGTCACTTAGATCACACTTATTCCCTATTCTGATGTTTGGACTGAACAACAACTGAATGCCTTGACCATGTCTGCATGCTTTTATGCATTGAGTTGTTGGCTGATTAGATAGTTTCATTAACAAGCAGGTGTACAGGTGTACCTAATAAAGTGGCCACAGAATGTATGTATTTTAATAAATCTAATTAAATAAGTAGTGGAAAAAAGAGAGTAAAATAGTGAGTTAGTGTTCATTGTCCATTTAGAAATCTGATGGTGAAGGGAAAGAAGCTATTCCCAGAACATTGTACTGTATGTGTACGTCTTCAGGCTCCTGGACTTCCTCTCCAATGGTAGTTATAAGAAGAGAGCATGTCCTGGAAGATTTGATCAATCACTGCAAAATCCTGCATAGTGGCTCCAAAATTTACCCTGCCCCAGTTCAGGACAGCCTGAAAAGTGACTATGTCTTCCTCCAGGATGACTATAATAGTTATGTTCATTGGACCCAAAGTGCTCAGTGACAGAAACTTTCACCACTGGCCCTACTTTGTTTACCAGGAGGTGGTCTAGTGTTTCATCCATTCCTTTAGGTCCTTCTATATATTGAAACATTTCACAAATTCCACTCTGTCCAAACCTTTCACACAATGGTAGGCCCAGTCAATAATAGGTATGTTAAAATCTCCCACTGATACTACTCTATTATGCTTACAACTAGCTGTAGTCTTTCTCCGTATTTGCTCTTCCATTCCTACTGACTACATGGGAGTGTTGCGTGTGGGTGGGGCGATAATACAATTGTGTCAGAGTGACCATTGCCTTTCTACTTCGTCAATATGGCCTCATCGGATGATCTCCCAAGCATACCCTCTCTCAGGACTGTTGCCGGGACTCCTTTTATCAACTGCCCCCTCGTCTCTTACCTGTATTCCTGTCACAGCAGATGAGAGAAGTGATTTAGCATACACCAGTGAGAAGGAAAACATTTTTTTAAAAATCACTTTGCTTCATTAGTTGACAATGGAAGCAATTTCAGATTTGGCAGAATTACTTGAATATGCATTGCTTGCAGTTTGTCCATTGATGCAGAGATGAACTGAAAGCTACCTGCATGCAACCAATTAGCCTGGGGCCATTCCTAAAGCCACCTCTCACGGTTTAGTCAGGCAATACTTTAACTCTCGTGGCTGTGAGGTTGCCTGCAGGAGCCACACTTCAATCTTTATTCCTGACAAGTGGAGTAGTCACTTGGGACTTGGTGTGCAACCGAATACCACGTTGGTGACAGCTTTGTCCCCCGCAGGCCTCTAGGATGAGCAAGAAGGAACAAGCTAATGCCACAGTAACCTTTAAAAGAAGAGATGGAGTGTTACTTATAACATGAGCTGTGCTGTTTTTTTGCTGTAAAACGAAACCAATCTGTTGCAATTTTACCTGGATTTTGTTAACTCTATATGAACCATAAAAGAGTGAGATACGGAATCAAGTTACAAACTGCTCCCAGCATATTTTGAGATGCAGAATATATGTCATCCTAAGCATTCAGACGGCTATGAAGTCAGCAATGGATTTTAGTTCTAGTGCTGGTCCCTCTTTTTCTTTACTAGTTTTGGGTGATTTTTGAATCAGGACGGCCTGCAGATAATGACACTGAGGTGAAATGTACTGAAGTATGCCTTTTGATTTTGTGTTTTATATTCTGTGCATTCACTCTCTTTTTTGTTGTCATTTGCATGATTTTTTGTGCATGGAGGAGGCCAGGGATTGATGTTTGATGTATTTTGAACGGGTTGGTTCCAATTTTTTTTTTGTTTTTCTGTGGGGAAGATGAATTTCAGGGTTGTCTACTGCATACATACTTTGATAATAAATGGACTTGGAATCTTGAATTTATAATATTGATTTAAAACACTTTTAAAGGACACTAGCAGGAATCTCCTCAAAGGGGAGTCACAAGCATCATTCAATCTTCATGAGGATAAATGGTTGGTTTCATCTTCAAAATGGCTGGCCACTAACTGTCCAAGGGCCACTTTGGACTGGAGCTGATCAGTGATGACATGGAGCATACACGCAGTGGCAACTTTATTAGGTATACCTATACAGCTACTCGTTAATGCAAATATTTAAGCACCTAATCAAGTGGCAGCAACTCAATGCATAAAAGCATGCAGGCATGTTCAACAGGTTCAGTTGTAGTTCAGAACAAACTTCTGAATGGGGAAGAAATGTGATCTCAGTGACTGGGATGGTGGAATGATTGATGGTGCCAGATGGGGTGGCCTGAGTAATCAGCAACTGCTGATTTCCTGGGATTCTCATGCACAGTAGTGAATGGTGCGAGAAACAAAAAAAAGATGGTGAGCGGCAGTTTAGTGGGTGAAAACCTGTTAATAAGAGAGGTCAACTGGACAGACTGGTTCAAGTTGATGGGAAGACAACAGTAACTCAAATGTACAACACATTGAACCTTGAAGTGGATGGACTGAAGAAGTAAAATGTAGCAAACATACACTCATTGACCACTTTGTTAGGTACAAGATGTCCTCTGCATTTGCTTTTCAATTATTCTTGTAGACATTGAAGAGAATGTGTCTGTTGCTGACTCTCTCCCCTCTGATTCCTCCAGCCTCTGTCATCATGGTCCCCTCACTAAGCAGGTATTGCCACAACTTATCTTCTATGTTGCTTTTCTAGGTTCAGCCTGCCGAGTTGTATCAGGAGATCTGTTTGTCACCTTCAATATAGATGTCACATTTCAGTGAGTTTGGAGTTTGTGAGGACTAATTTGTGGGGAATGGACTTCCATTAAACTTACTATCAAGTTCAGCTGAGCTCAAAATCAACTTTTACTCCAGTTACTTAATGCAGGTTGTCTTCCATCAGTATTTTCCTTGTTGATGGCATTGTCATTTATATGTTTCAAACTATTTCTTTTGATTTTTTCTAATTGTATTGAAATAGAAAATATTCATAGTAGAACTAATAGTGCTGGATTTGAATGCAACTACTGAATTCAAGAAAATCATTTTGGTGATTCATAAGTTATGTCTCATGCAATCAGAAGGAGGCCATTTGGTCCATCAGGTTGATACCAGCTTCAGTGCAGAAATCCCATTAAACTCATTCCATGTCTCCTATTTGCCCGTGCCTTTCTCACACGCACACACACCCATCAATGCTCCTTTGATCCTTTTATTCCATTAACATACATAGCATCAAACAATTAAACTTTTAATATGTGACAACACATTTCCTCATTCAAGGTAAGCTATCTGCATCTCCCCGTCCCACCTGCACAAGATTATTCTAAAGGTTGCACAGAAATTTTTTGTCTATTTATTGAAATAGACAAATAGACATGTCTATAACAATATATTTTAATTGGGAATTCAAAAGCAATAAAAAGAAACTTGCACTTAAATCAGCTCATGAAGCAGGAGGAAAAATATTCCAAGGCATATAGGGGAATGCAGAGCTGGATGGATGGAGAAGTGGCAGATGGAAGTCAACCCAGTAAAGTGTGAAGTTTGAATCGGAAAACAGCACAAGGTTAATGCCAGAATTCTTGGCACAGGGGGATCTCAGGGTTCATATCCACAGATCCCTCAAAGCTGCTGTGCAAGTTGATAAGGTGGTGAGGAAGATATATAGAGTATTGGCCTTCATTTGGATTGGGTTGAGCTACTGTAATGTTGCAGCATTATAAACAGTTTTGACCACTCTTAGAGTATTGGGTTCTGTTCTGATCATCTCATTATAGGAAGCTTTAGAGAGGGTGCAGAGGAGATTTACCAGGATGCTGCCTGGATTAGAAAGCATGTTTTATAGGTGTAGGGTGACTGAGCTAGGACTACTCTCTTTGGAGTGAAAGAGGATGAGAGCTGAATTCATAGAAGTATTCAAGATAATAAGAGGCATAGTTAGAGTGGACAGCTGGTGACTTTTTCCCAGGCAGATATGGTTAATATGAGGGACATCATTTTAAGATGCTTGGAGCTTGGTGTATTGATAGGGGTGATGACAACGGTATCTTCTTTTGTATACAGAGAGTGGTAGGTGTCTAGAACATTCTGCCAGGGGTGGTGGTAGAAGCAGTATGGGCATTTAAGAGGTATTAGTATATAAGAAAAATGGAGGACTATGGACGAGAGAATGATTAGATTGATCTTAAAATGTTAAAATGTCGGCACAACATTGTGGGCCAAAGGGCCTGTACTATACTGTACTGTTGGATGTTCTATGTTCTAAATGGACACTGAATCAGAATCAGAGTCAGGTTTATCATCACTGAAAAATGTCAGATAACTGATATTACCTTACAGTGGATACTGGAATTGGAAACGTGCAAGAGACCAGAATGAAGGACACAGGTTTCTCAAGGAGTTGCAAGGCTGGAGGACATTACAGAAGGAAGAGGCTAGTTCATAGAAACTTCAGCTGGAATTCCTGTATGTCAGTGGCAACATGACTGGCTTGGGATTAGAACACAGAGTGAATTAAGGTACGGGCAAGAGCAAATTTGATAAGCTAAGGTTATGAACAGTGCAGAATGGAAGGTTGATGGGAAAACAATGGAGACGTAGAGTACAGGTCAATCATCATATTTCTTGTAATGCCACCATCTCTCCAGCTTTAATGCAATGCAGCCCAATAGTTGTCTCTTGACCTACCTTCCTGCAGATGTGAATTGTGAAGTGACCAATGAAGGCTGTATATGGGGTAAGGTCACAAATGAATCATTGTCGCATTGAGTATTGGGGTAGGATCCAATTAGCATCTTCTTTATGTTTTTTTATTTGTGCTTCAAGGCTCCTATTTAATGAATGCCCTTTAGTTCTAAGTAAATCCTTGACATTGAGAAAAGTTATTCCAACTGCAGTCTCAATGGATCCTTCAGTACCTGGGTGACCCTGAAATGCTAGCATCCAGTACTCAGTTGTGGACATGAGATCTTTGTCACAGAGGTTGAATTGCATACATATATTAACTTTAATGCATTCTTTTTTTCTTTTGACTTTGCCTCTTGAAAGCATACATTTTCTTATTTGTTGCACCTCACTAAATGAGATTTTATTTAAATTATGGTGTCTTAACAATACCCGACCATTATCCCCCAAGTGAGGCCTAACTGGGGCCTCAGACTGAAACATTATTTCCCTCCATAAAATGCTGCCAGTTCTGCTGAGTTCCTCCTGCACTTTGGGTGTGTTGCTCAAGATATCCTTCACTTGCAGAATCTCTTGCATCTTCAAGGAATGATGCCTCAATAAGGTGGCACCCTTTACTGAGGACACCCATCAGCCAGGACATGCCCTCTTCTCATTGCTACCATCAGGAAGGAGGGACAGAACCCTGAAGGCACACACTCAATGATTCAGGGACAGCATCTTCCTCTCTGTTTTGTACTGCTGCTGCAAAGTTAACACATTTCATGGCATATGCTTGTGTTATTAAACCTGATTCTTGTGCCTTGGAATGCTTGCACAGTTCCCTTGTTTTCTAGCTATCAAGAGTTTTATGAGCTTATCCTATCAGCTTATGAATGTTGCATACAAATTGTTTGGGTCTCATTGTCCCTGCATTGCTTTAAAATTGCACCATTTAGTTGATACCTTGGCTCCTCAATTTTCTTTCCAAAACGCATCACCTTGCCTTTTGTTCCATGAAATCTCATCTGCCTTGTTCCTATTTCACTTGTCTCCCATAATTGTCTCTATCTTCCTGCAGCGTTCCACTGACTCATTAAATCAGAAGCAGAGGCAAACAATAAAGGGATGTTGTTCCTGAAGTGATGAGGGACTCTTTCCTGATCAATTTGTCTGTCGTCAAACGTGGTCAGCAGCTACACTGAATCTGCTTCCTCAATACCGATCAGCATGTGGCGCAGAAGGCAGAGGAGACACAATTATGAAACAAAAATCTGAATTCTTCATGAAGCTATGTAGAAGGGATTATTAATTACACTCTGCTCAGAAGATAATATATTTTATGGAATATCAGTTATTCAGAAAACAATAATTATGAAATTTAGAATATATAAATATGGCTCTAGCAGAATTTCACTCTGCTTTAGCAAGTGCACATTAATTAGCAATCGAGATTAATGTGATGAAGTTGAAATGCTAGGTGATAAGCAGAAGGTTTAGGAGTGTTCACATCAGAAACAAATAAAACAGGAAAGGTACCACAGCCCATTTAGTCCCTTGAGGCGTCTCTGCCATTTAATTAGATTTTGGTTGATCTATAATTCAGTTCTATTTACCTGCCTTGCCCATATCCCCTGACACCTTTACATAGCAAAAATCCATCATTATTATTTAAATTTCAATTGACTCAGCCTTTTGGGACCATAGGTTGTAGATTTTCACAATACTTTGTACGGCAAACTGCCTCCTGATTTCAGTCTGAAATAGCACAACACTAATTCTAAGACTGGGCAAACTTTTTCTGAAATTTCCCACAAGAGCAAATAGTTCTCTGTATTGGCTGTATCAAATCCCTTCATCATGTTAATGTTCTCAGTTACATCATTAATTTTCTCCCTAAGTAAATGCAAACCTAGTTTCTACACTTGTTCTCTCATAATGCAAGGTTTTAAAACTGGCATCACTTTGGTGACTCAGTACTGCATCCATTCCAGATTTATAATGGCATATAAATTTTATTTCTCAAAACTGAACATTCTGCACAAAATGAAGTCTGAACAAGTTTATGTCCTTGCTTTTCAATTTCAGTACAGTTAAGGTAAATTAGATGTGCCCTTTTATACCTGTATGCTACTTTATGCAATTTATGTGAAATCCCTTTCTACTGGGCACCTCCAGAATGGCTCGTTAACCTCTCCCTAACAGCCACTGGACTCCACAGCAAAGAAGCCCACCTTTCTCAGGCCTCGTACACATAGAGTGTATACAACTTTGGCCCCACCAAATCCATGAAATTGGGATGTCTCACCCAACCAAACCCCAGTTTGTGTGAATGCTCTGTGATTTATTGCCCCATGCAATCACCTGTCAGCATGAAATAACAGATTGTACACTGCATACAATGATAAAGAAAGCATATTTATGAACGTTAACTTAACCAAACAGTAAGTAAAGAAAATAAACAAAAAAGCAAAAAGGGCCCATTATAATTAAACAGTCAGATGTGTCCAGGTTGGAGCTCAAATCTTCCAAAAGCCATATTCACTGATCCTTTGTAGATGTCTGTGCCTCAGGCTCCATCAAATCACATTTTCCTACCAGATTGAACCTTACGGCTGGTTCTCTCCAGCATCTTTTCTCCTGCTGGAAAAAGTCTTTGACCCAATGTTCATCACAAAAACCTGCTCCCCCAGCCTTCTCTAGAACCTTCTCCCAGTTCCACTCTCCTGATTGGGTAACACACATTCCTAAGCATTCTTGATCTTTAACGGTAACCCAAACAGTGCCAGAAGACCATGACATGAAATTCCCTATAACATTAGCGGTAAAACCTTCACCAGGGTGTTGCAATTGTAAATAGATACTCTTCATTGCTGTTCAGTTCTTAATATTTAACCATTGACTATACTGTATATGCCAATTGATCTTTCACAAAATCAGGTAGAATAAATCTTCTACTGTTGCATCCACACATAGGCAGCAACATTGACCCTAAATGGGACCGTAAAATTGATAACCTTAGAACTGCTACCAAATTTACATCTTTCCAAGTTTTCATTATCTGTGCAATATTTTCTTTGCATTCAAATAACTTAGCATAGCTCCTCGGGTAAATATCTATCTGTTCCTTTACTTAAGATGAGAAGCTCCAACATTAGTTCACCTAATGTTTTGGGATTTCCTTTTCCTTTCCATTGTTGTCCTAAAATCCAAAAAAAAATAAACTAGGGATGTTGCAGCTTAAAAGCAGACATCCATAGAATCATTCACTCCATTCTGCATGCAGGTAAATGAGCATGAATCGTGCTACAGGGGAGGATTCACTGTGTGAATATTTTTTAAATGTCAATGAGACTATAATTTTACTTGTGGGTTGCAGGTTATCATTGTTCTTCAGCAAATTACTGCATTGTATTCAAAGGTTCAAAGGTACATTTACTATCAATGCATGTATCCATATACAGCTCTAAAAATGTCTTGTCCAAGTAGCCACGAAATGATGAACATTCAAAAAATGTCACATAATAGCAATGTCATGAACTGTAGTTTTTGATGGTCTCTGAATCAAGGTCTCTTTGGAGGGCTTGCATGGTGGGTGGGTGGTGGTGGGGGTAGGTGCTTCTGCTGGTGTAAGTTGGGGGGGAGAGTTGATGCTTTTGCCACCACTTGTGTGATGGGAGGGGTAGCAGGCTTCAGAGTTCAGATGTTTCTATCATTCATTCTATGGGATTTCTTGTTCCGTGAATGTCTGTGATGAGTACGAATTTCAGGTTGTATACTGTATACATTCTCTGATATTAAATTGAACCACTGAACCATTTGAACCACATTTTAAATAAACATTAGTATAAAAGCCCAACTGTGAATTTCTGGTTAACTCCCAGCAAAGGAACCTCAGACAGACTGGGAAATAAAAAACCCTGTATTGTATATTAGCCAATAAGGACTATGTTCAACCATGACCAATCTGCATTATTCTGGTTCACCGTCAATGAGGAGGCTTCTAGAAAAATGGTAAACCATGAATGTTAGGAATGTTCCAAAGAAACCTGCGCTGGAAACATTCAGCAGATGAAAGAGAGACAACACTGTTATTTCAGACTTAAGACCCCTTTCCAGAACAGAAATATTCTGCTTTACAATCCATTCCAAAGACAATTGTTTATGCTACATTATCAGCATGTAGGGCACCAATTACTTAGTTTAATCAATACAACTTGCTTTTCAGTAATAGTATAAAATAATAAATATATTGCGGTGAGCATTTGGTCCATGATGACAGACAGGAAAAGCTCGTTCATCTCAACAGCCATTTTCATTGCAACAAGCTCAATAGCAGACAGAGGGCAATAGTTCAGTGAGAACAAACTCAGTCGCATACAGACAGGAGGAGGTGATTATTATACACCTCACTACATTCAGGATGGCCCACAAACACACAAGCGAACAATTGTATAACCCAAGTTAAAATGTAACAATAAATGAACTTGAACATCTCACCATAATTCTACTGAAGATGCACACCACTAACACATTTTAAAAGCAAGAACAGTAAGTTGTGCTGGCTGCTAGGAATGCTGGGGCAAGCTGCCAGTCATGTCCCCAGAGTGCCAATATATTATGTTCACCTACATTAAGGGTCTATCTTTTTTTGTTTCAAAAATCCACCCCCCCCCCACTCCCCTGCAATCCCCTTCCAATCCTGATGCAAGCTTTCCTGTATAGATTTCTGGCTACAATCATGGCTGCCTATACAGCTTTTGCTAGATCTATCAGTCAATATTTCAATCTTTGACTTTTTATCTTTCCATGGTCACAATTTAAAGCAGGGCTCCCCAACCTGGGGGCCCCTTGCTTAATAATATTGGTCCAAATAAGGAACCCCCGATCTAATAGAAGGCTGGCACTAGGTGATTCATACCTGGGGTCAGGAAGCTCTCAACATAATTGCCATGACATCTTCAGTGATTGTTGACAAAAGTTCCAAGTTTCTATTCCACCTTTGGAGGGATTTAGCATTTTAACTGCCATTCATTTTAGGGCTTGTTTAAATATGCTTTGATTTAAAATAAAGCCGTTCAATCTAATTTTGACTGTCCCAGGAAAGATATTTACTTAGCTGATATCGGAGGTGAAGGGTTCTAGTTAAATAGAGACCAGAGAACCTGTGTTGATTTTCACTCAGATAGAGAAGGCTTAGAAATATGGTGACATGGGTGTTCAAATCAGAAGACAGCTTGACAAGAAAAACTTGGTAAAAACACTTCCACTGCTTTTTAAATGTGCAAACGGGATGGTTTTAGTTGAAAATTAAGAGAGAGATTTCAATTTCTTATCTGACAATATTTAGGATTTTCAAATAATGAATGCTTTACAAAGTGATCGAGAAAATATTATTGCAAGAAAAACGCAGTATGATTTCGCAAATGGATGTTCATAAATTAAATATTTATCCCTTTCACAGAGTTGGCACAGATGAAGTGGGGTGAATAGTTTCCTACTGTGTTATGTACCCTCCAAATGAGATTTACATTGATTCCATCAGGCAGAAATGTGCTGGAGCATCAGGGATATCACACAGATAGCCTGATTACCACATTCACATTCTTATTTGTAATCTGTTCAGAATGTAAAGAGGCAAGCAAGTATACACTCCAAAGACATATAGATTTATTTACAAGAAGAACACTTGTTAGTTACATGTTGTGAGCTCCAGAACTGCTAGTGGACTGAATATTTTAGAAAGTCTCTGAAATCGTGATGCTCTTTGAGCTGCAGACCCACCAAATAGTACTGCTATCCAATAACGTCATAACACAGGTACATAAACAGATGGAGATTCATAGAGTCATCGAGGAACACAGCATGGATACAGATCCATCCATATCCTCAGCGCCAATGGTGCAAAAAAAACTGCTCTTTTAAACCTTTCCACTCTCACCTTAAATCAATGTCCCCTCATCTTCTCTACTCTGGAGAAAAAGATAACGGTTACCATTCACCTTATCTGTAATGGTAAACATTTCTATAAAGTGGCCCCTCATTCTCCTACAGTCTAAGGAATAAAGACCGAGTCTCAAGATGGCGCTCATGGAGTAAACCGCTTCTAGGCTTTGCTCCAAACCTTTTACGTCTTTTTAACCTACAAACACCCCTTAAGGGATCTTCTTATACTTATTCTAAAGGGGTCTAAACAATATACATTTATAATACTAATTTTATATTTTAACTTTTGTTATACCAACCCTTTCTTATAATGTGGGTTGTTTGTATTTTTTTTAACTTTGTTATGTCTGAGTTGCCGTCTTGAGACATGGGGGTAATTTTAGTGTTAGATTGCTTGCTTGCCTCTTTTTGGCTTTTTTCCTGGGGTTCTGAGGGTGGAGGGAGGGGGATTTTTCTTTTTTCTTTTCTTTTTGCCTGCTTTCTGCTTAGTTTTATTTCATGGGCTTATATGAAACTACAAAAATGGTCGCAGTGCCGTGACTTCCGGTTTCTCCTTGAACTTACTTCCTTCTTCCGGGTTCATGAGTTCACTTTTTTTTCAAACTTATGTGTTAATTGTAATAAATATTGTCAATATGGATAGGACTATTAACTTTGTTTCTTGGAATAATAATGGTTTAAATCATCCGATCAAATGGAAAAAAACATTCAAAGTATTCCATAGAATGAATGCTAATGTTATTTTTGTACAACAGACTCATGTAAGGAAGGTGGATAGTCAACGGTTGTTTAGGTTTTGGAAGGGACAACAGTATCACTCAAATTCGCAAGCCAAAGTAAGAGGTGTTTCTATTTTTATAGATTCATCAACTTCTTTTATACATCATGAAACAATTTCAGATCTGCAAGGTAGATTTTTGCTTATTACTGGTCTACTTTTTAATCAAAAAGTTGTTTTAGTTAATGTTTATGCTCCAAATACTGATTGTCCTGAATTTTTTAAATGTTTATTTACATCCTTTCCTAATTTGAATCAATACAGATTGATAATGGGTGGGGATTTTAACTGTTGTTTAAACCCTTTGATGGATAGATCCAAGCCCACCCAACCTTTTCCAAATAAATCGGCTTCTCTCATTAACTCTTTTATGATTGATTCAGCTATTTGTGAAATTTGGCGTTTTTTACACCCTAACGACAAAGAATTTTCATACTTTTCCCATGTTTACCATAATTACTCAAGAATTGATTACTTTTTCATTGATCACCATTTAATTACAGATGTTATGGATTGTAAATATGACTCTATTACCATATCTGATCATGCACCTTTGAAGTTATCTATTAAGATGATGGATTCATATATTAATACTAAAGGTTGGAGGTTTAATCCTGTTTTATTGCAGGATCCTGACTTTGTCAACTTTATTAAACAGCAAATTGATTTGTTTTTCTCAACAAATTTTACAGCAGAGATCTCTAGTGGAACTTTGTGGGATACTTTTAAGGCATATATTCGTGGACAGATTATTTCATATACTGCTGGAGTTAGGAAATGAACTAATTCTAAAATATTAACACTAGTTGATAAAATCAAAGCAATTGACAAGATTTATTCAATGACCCCTAGCAAAGAACTTTATAAAGAAAGAGTGGAACTTCAAATGGAGCATAGCTTACTTTTATCCTCCTCGATTGAAAGTCAGTTAATTAAATCAAAAGCCCAATTCTATGTATATGGAGATAAGTCTGGTAAATTACTAGCTAACCAATTGAAAATTGTTTTGGATAAACGACAGATTACTAGGATTCGTAAACAAGATGGTACTTTGACGATCGATCACAAAGAGATAAATAAAGCCTTTCAAGATTTTTATAATTCCTTATATCAATCAGAATGTACTAAGGACTCTTCTATAATAAATGAATTTTTAAGGATATTGAATATTCCAAAAGTAACTGTTGAGGATAGTGTATTTTTGGACACACCTATTACAGAGTCTGAAATAGAAAAGGCTATTTTTTTCAATGAATTCAGGTAAAGCTTCTGGTCCAGATGGTTTTTCTACAGAATTTTTCAAATCTTTTTCTTCCATAATTTCTCCTTGGCTTTGTAAAATTTTTAAAGATGCATTAAGTATAGGTAAACTACCACAATCTTTTTATGAAGCTTCTATTTCTTTAATTCTTAAAAAAGATAAAGACCCTACTGAATGTGCATCCTATCGGCCTATATCTTTGTTGAATACGGATTTTAAGATTTTTAGTAAAATTTTGGCTATTAGATTAGAAAATATATTACCTCGAATTATTTCTGAAGATCAGACTGGATTTATTAAAAATCGCTATTCATCTTTTAATATTAGAAAATTAATTAATATTATTTATACCTCTTCATCTAAAATACCAGAATGTGTCATTTCTTTAGATGCCGAAAAAGTATTTGATAGAGTCGAATGGCCATATTTATTTAATACAATGCAACATTTTAATTTTAGTTCAAAATTTATTTCATGGATTAAATTAATATACCATAAACCCTTAGCTTCGGTTTTTACCAATAATCAAAGATCCCCTTTTTTTCAGCTATTTCGTGGTACAAGGCAAGGTTGTCCTTTAAGTCCTTTATTATTTGTCATTGCTTTAGAACCCTTGGCTATAGCTATTCGTGAATCACCCAATATTTTTGGTATTACCCGTGGGGAGACAACGTATAAGGTATCATTATATGCAGATGACTTGTTATTATATATATCTAACCCTGAAAGATCTATTCCTGCTATTTCTTCTTTGCTCGCTCAATTTAGTAACTTTTCTGGTTATAAATTGAATTTTAATAAGAGTGAACTATTTCCATTAAATATGCATGTTCCAATTTATAATCATGTACCATATAGAATTGTTACAGATTATTTTACTTATTTAGGTATTAAAATTACTAAAAAACATAAAGATTTATTTAAAATTAATTTTCTACCTCTAATCGATCAAATTAAGCAACTGGTTAATAGGTGGTCTCCATCATCTTTGTCTTTGGTAGGCAGAGTTAATGCCATTAAGATGATGATACTACCTAAATTTTTATATTTATTTCAAGCATTACCAATTTTTATTCCTAAATCTTTTTTTGATATGGTTGACTCTAAAATATCTTCTTATTTGTGGCAGAACAAAAATCCTAGACTAGGCAAAAAATATTTACAGAAGCCTAAGAAGGAGGGCGGCTTGGCTCTACCAAACTTAAGATTTTACTATTGGGCAGTTAATATACGGTATTTAATATTCTGGACACAAGAATTGACTACAGCTGCTTGCCCACAATGGGTAAATTTGGAATGTAAATGTAAATGTAAATGTAAATCTGTGCAAGATTTTTCACTGATCTCAATCTTAGGATCTTCACTTCCTTTTTCATTATTCAAAATGAATAAACAGATAACTAATCCTATAGTCAAGTATACATTACGAATTTGGTTTCAATTTCGTAAATTTTTTGGCTTGAATAAGTTTATGCTGTCATGTCCTATAATATCTAACTACTTTTTTCGGCCTTCATCTATAGATCAAGCTTTCCTTTTATGGAAAACAAAAGGTATAACATGTTTTCGTGATCTGTTTTTGGATGATAACATTATGTCCTTTGAACAGCTATCTAATAAATATAATTTACCTAAAACCCATTTTTTTTAGATATTTGCAAGTCAGAAATTTTCTGTATAATGAATTAAAGTCTTTTTCGAAAGAATGTCCATTGGACATTACAGAAAGAATTTTAGCCCTCAATCCTTGTCAAAAGGGTTTAGTAGCTATCATTTATAATATGATTATGAGTGTACAGCCAGATGTATCAGGAAAAATTAAGAAGGAATGGCAAGAAGAATTGCATTGTCCTATATCTACTGAGGAATGGGAAAAAATTTTATCATTGGTAAATTCGTCCTCTATTTGTGCTAAACATGCCCTAATTCAATTTAAGGTTGTACATAGGGCTCACATGTCTAAAGATAAACTTGCTCGATTTTATTCTTATGTTAATTCAACCTGTGACAGATGTCATTCTGATGTTGCTTCACTGACTCATATGTTTTGGTCCTGTCCTTGTTTACAAAATTATTGGAAAGATATTTTTAATATTATCTCAAGAGTTTTAAATATCAATCTCCAACCGCATCCTTTTACTCCAATTTTTGGTTTACCAATGATAGATAATAATCGTTTATCCGCTTCATCTCAACAAATGATTGCATTTGTTACATTAATGGCTAGAAGATCTATTTTACTGAATTGGAAAGAAATTAACCCTCCAACTGTATTTCAGTGGTTTTCTCAAACTATTTCTTGTCTGAGTTTAGAAAAAATTAGAAGTGTGGTTTTTGATTCTTCAGTTAAATTTGAGGAAACTTGGAGACCATTTATTCAACATTTTCATATGAGTTAAGTGGTCTGATCCTAAAACTTACTGTTATTATCCTTAATTATTTGGATGGAGGTTCGGAGTTATCGGCACTACTGTATGTATTTAACATTATGCAATTGCCCATGTTGGTTAGTTTTTTTTTAAAGTTCTCTTTTAGTTTTTGTTGGGTTTTTTTTCTCTTTTTCGATTCTTTTACATTAATACTATGAGTTTGGGAGGCCTTATATATTGATTATTACATATCTGATTGTTTATTTAAACTATTAATTATGTACTCTCAAACATTTTGTATTCATAGTTCACTAATGTTTTTCTTAAAATTAATAAAAAGATTTTAAAAGAAAGAAAGGAATAAAGACCCAGCTTGTCTCCCTCACTGGACAGCTCAGGCCCTCTACTCCTGGCAACATTCTCGTATATTTTTTTCTTCACTCTTTCTACTGTAACCATGTCTTTCTTACAACAAGGTGACCAAAAACATTCACAATGCTCCAAGTATATCCTTTGTTGCAGAGCAACTTAAACAACTGTAACATAATGTCTCAACTTCTATACTCAGTGCCGGACTGATGAAGGCCAGTGTACTAACTACCTTTCTCGCCACCCTGTGATGCTGCTTTCAATGAACTCTGTAGTTGTATTCCTCAGGACATTACACTTTCTGGTACCCTAATCACTCATAACATAATTACAATGCTGGCTGCCTTCCCAAAATGCATCATCGCATACTGATATGTATGAAGTCCATGCCCTGCTTCCCTATCTGATCAAGCTCCCCAGTAATTCATGAAAAACATCTTCACTATCAACTACACCTCCGAACTTTACGTCATCTACAAGCTTGCTATTCAAGCCCATTCACAGCCAAATCAGTTATATAAATAAGTAAAGTCTCAACCGTGACCCATGTGCTATACCACTCATCACCAGGCTGCATTCCAAAGAAAACAACCTTCAATCACCATCTTTGCTTCTTACCTCAGAAACAATTTTGAATCCACCTTTCTGTATTCCATGGGATCTAACCTTGTAGATCTGCCTATCATATGGGACCTTGTTAAAGGCCTTGCTGACAGCCAAATCTACTAGTACCCACATTTATCTTTTTGGTTACCTCTTCAAAAATATCAAAAAGGTTCATTGGGCATGACTTTGCATGAAAGGAGCATCTTGTTCCATCCTTGTAGATGTTTTACAAGGCTGCCATTGTCACATTAAGAGGAACTGACTTTGAGTCAGCAGTACTGATTCAGGAGATGTGACCTGTTCCATCATGTCACACGTGTATGGTTCTGATTGCCACCTTGGGTAAAAGGTCCTCAAGACCGTTCTTATCAACGCATGACCATCACCTCCCTTGCCACTGCTCCCTCAGCTTCTGTTCAGAACATATCTTGGTGCTCAACATTAAGCAAAGTGGAAAGGATACAGGCTTGATTGTGAACATCCATAGCATCCATGCCAGGACCACCAGACTCAAAAACAATTACCTTCTCCAGACAGTTAAAGCTGATCACCACCTCCATCCATTAAATCCATCGCTACTTTATTATTTCCCATCAGTCACCTTATGTATAGCTTAGCATCAATTTATGGACATACAATCATTATGTGTATATGCTATTTTTTGTATTTATATTTATTGTGATTATTATTATTGTGCTCTTTATCTTTTGAGTTTTATTCTGTTGCATCACAATCTATCGTAACAATTATTTTGTTCTCCTTACACTTGTGTACAGGAAATAACATTAAACAATCTTGAATAAATTTATTGATCTGAATGGACTAAATGAAGTAACAGATTAAAATTGGAAGTGAAAGTAAACTGAATAATCAACAGAAGCTTTGGTGTTTAAGTTGGTCTGGTGAATGTGGTAAATGTTTTAAAAAGGGTGTGAATTTGACCAAAAAAGAATTTGTAAGAAGATGAACATATTTTGTTTATGTGTGAAATTTCTTTAAAACACTAGTTGGTTAGGCATCTACCCCTTTAGAGATTGTGATTACAAATTCAAAACAAACAAAATCTCACTTTATGCTGCAGTTATTCTTTTGGCTTTGGCCATTCTGAGAATTCCTCTCTAGCTTCATAGAGCTGATCTCATGGACTGTGATTTAATTTAACAGGCAGAAATTACAGGCTGTGGATTTCTGATTTACTAAGTTGCACACAAGAGGAGCATTGCTTCTCACCAGTGCTGCCTAATCAGGAAACTGTTTATAATGACTCCCATATGCAGAAGAAGAAGTCTGATTTTACTCTCTGCATCAAAACTATCAGGTGAACTCTTTCAAAAAGTTTTAACTTCATGCTTGATATTGTTCTTGTTGTGTTATATATCGACAAAATTTGTATCATTCCTTATTAGTAAATATGAAAATAAGCCAAAGTTGAACATTTTTACATGGTGGGATTGAAAGGTATTGATGTTCAAAGAGACCAGAGTAACGTTGTACACAAATCATTGAAGGCTAACATACTGTACAGGTTCAGAATGCAGTTAGGGAAGTAAAAGATGCATTGTTATGTATCACAAAAGGATTTAAGTATAACAGTAAAGATGTCTTACTATAATTATGAAGGGCCTTAGTGAGACCGCTACCGGAGCATTATTAGACATTCCTCCAATATCTTTTATCATATTTACAGAGCCTATTTAAATGCAAGTTTTTCTATTACATGCAAATTCTCAATTAAGATGTATTGTAATAGACAAGCATATTAATAAATAGAATAAAAATTACTGTGCAAACTCTACTTTAGAATAACTTCCAGTGGGATGGGAGGGTGTCGTGAATAGCTTATTTCAAATGTGGTGGCACATGTTCATAGTTTATTTGGTCAATACTATGAATGTAATGGAATAAAAGAATCAAAGAAGCATTGATGGGTGTGTGTGTGTGAGAGAGAGACATAGGTAAAGGAGATGGGGAACGAGACATAAGTTTTCTACCCTGAAACTGGCATGAATCTGGTGGATCAAATGGCTTTTTCCTGATTGTATGAGACATAAGATAACATTTTGATCACTAAGTTGATTTTCTTAAATTCAGCAGTTGAGTTCAGATCAGCACTGTTGATCCCATCTTTCAGAGCAACTCATTGGCCACTTTATTCATAGAGGCTGATAATATTTTCTGTTTGAATACAATTAGAAATAACAAAAACAAGAAGTTTGAAACATATAAATGACATTGACATCATTAAGGAAAATATTGGTGGGGGGCAATCTGTATTAAGTAACTGCAGTAAATGTTGATTTTGAGGTTGGCTGAACTGGGTAGTAAGTTTAATGGACATCTTTTCTCCACAAATAAGTCATCACATTTCTGAAACTCCAAACTCATTCAAATATGACATTTAGCTTGAAGGCAACAAACAGATCTCCCTGACACAATGCAGCAAGCTGAATCTAGAAAAGCAAAGTAACTGCTAAGTTGTAGCAATCCCTGCTGAGTGAGAGGACCATGGTGGCAGAGGCTGGAAGATCACGGGGAGGAGAGTCAGCAGACCTCGTGCTTTTCAATGAGGTCTGATCATTCAAAAGCAAATGCAGAGGACTATTTCAATTGTATGCTTGTGGTGTTTTGTTTTGTAGCCCATCCACTTCAAGGTTTGATGTGTTGTACATTCAGAAATGCTCTTCTGCTCTTCTCTTAACTTCCAATCAAGAATGGAGAAGACACTAAGGAAAGATTAGTGGGTTAATTCTGCTGAATTAATAACAGGCCAACAGGAAGAGAACAGGATCATAAACACAAGAAAGTCTGCAGATGCTGCAAATCCAAGGGAACGGACACAAAGTGCTGGAGGAACTCAGCAGGTCAGGCAGCATCTATGGAAATGAATAAACAGTCAATGTTTCAGGCTGAGATGCTTCTTCAGGACCTTATTGAGAGAACAAGATCTGACATAATTGAATTTGACAAATTTCTTAGGGGTCTCAATGCGTAGATATAGAGATGATGAGCCCTGTGATTGAGAAACCTGGAACCCAGAGATAACAATCTGAAAATAAAGTTATTTGGGGCTCAGATGAAAAAATTCTTCACTGAAAGAACGAGGCAAATCTTTAGGATTTCCAACTCTAGGGACCTTTACTGGCTAATCCATTGATTCCATTCAAAACATGAATTGGTATATTTTTGGATTTTAGATGAATCAAGAAATGTATGTCCTGTTTAAGAATATAGTGTTGAGACAGGAGTTCAGTTATGATCTTGTTGAATGACAGAGCTGGCTCAAGGGTCCAAACGGCCTTCTCTAACTCTGATTTCTTATCTACAGGAGAATGCAGTATATCTCTAAAAGGTACAAACAGAATAGCTCATCATATATTGATTGTAAAAATGAGGTATATCAGGGTACATGAATTATGAAAGGTAACATAACACATCCTATGGGAATGAAATCAGCAGTCACAAAACCAATCATTATCAATGAAACTACCCTAATACTGAAGCCACATTCATAAACTAATGGAGTATGTCCTTTTCAACCAAGTGTAAGCACTGTAGTACTTTACAACTCATGATTAGTTCTAACAATTTTTCTTATGTTACTTCATACATTTTCAGCCACAAATGAAAAAGAAGCAAAGCAATCTGAAATTACAATGATATAAAGAAAAGATTAAATGATATTTCACTTTATTTTATGCTTTCAAAGAATATGGTATCCAAAAACAGTCAATTACATTTTGTTGCTAACCATACTATAATGAGGAAGGATGCTTTTTAAAATAAAACTACAACCCAGTTACAAACACAAGAGATTCTGCAAAGGTTGGAAATCTTGAGCCACACACACACACACACACACACACACACACACACACACACACACACACACACACACACACACACACACACACACACACACACACACACACACACACACACACACACACACACACACACACTGTGGTGTCAGAATTCAGCAAGTCAGAGAGTATCTATGGAGAGGAATAACCAGTCAATGTTTCAAGCCGAGACTCTTCATCAGGATTGGAAAGGAAAGGGGAAGAATGTCAAGTAAGGGGTACAGGCTGACAGGTGATAAGTGAAACCAGGTGAGGGGGAAAGTGGTGGGTGGGGGAAGGGGGATGAAATGAGAAGCCGGGATATGAAAGAGGAAGAAATAAAGTACTGAAGTAGAAAACAGATAGGAGAGGACAGTACACTATTGAAGATAGTAAAGGAAGAGGTGATGGGTAGAAGAGACGAGAAGGAAGGGCTGAGAGGAGAAACAAAATGGGGTGTGGAAATAGAAAGGTGTGTGTGTGTGTGTGTGTGTGTGTGTGTGTGTGTGTGTGTGTGTGTGTGTGTGTGTGTGTGTGTGTGTGTGTGTGTGTGTGTGTGTGTGTGTGTGTGTGTGTGTGTGTGTGTGTGTGTGTGTTGGAGGCTCCCCAGATGGAACATGAGGTGTTGCTCCTCCAACCTGAGAGTTGCCTCATTGTGGCAGTAGGGACCATGGACTGACATATCAGAATGGGAATAAGAATTTGAATTAAAATGGGTGACCACTGGCACTTTCCACCTTTTATCTGATATTATCAGGTATTTTATAAATAAAAAATAAAAAATCTCCAAATCATGAGGCCATATATAGTTACTGCTTCCTTTCTTTCTGAATTATTATCTATTTCTATGGATTCAGTTTTACTAAAGGGAGAGGGATCTTCTGAACAGTTCACTTTATTCAGGATGGAAAAGAACTACGATGCAAAATCTCTTCAGAACAAGCTCCGACCTTTTGATGTAATTTTCCAAGAAAAAGGACATAGGTTCTGCTGCTCTGATGATGAAGCTTCTAGGCAGGATAGGAGCACCCTGAATCTATTTTAGATACTTAGTTGAACATTTTCTTTGTTAGGAGCACCACCTCCACCTATTGTTTTGGATAATGTTACATTTTGAACTATGAATTTTGTTTGGTGTTCTGCTTTAGACTTCTCCTTACCCACTGCTTCCCTCTATCACCGTAACCTACCTACTCTCCATGTCATTTGGCTCCCAATGTTTTTTCTCCCCAGCCATGGCCAGACACCTGCATTAATTGCTGCTCTTGCTTCACAATATCCAGCCCCTAATCTTGCTGTTTCCCTGATGGTCCTTCTGAACTTCCACCTCGTAAGTCCCAGTCTAATCTTCCCCAGAAGTAAAACAACCAATGTTGTAAAATGCTCAACTGTCACGCAGTATTAGGTGTAAAAGACAGAGTTCATTTTCAAGTCATTACCCGTTTCAAGTGAAATATGAGCTGGCAGAAGCCCAGGGAAGTCTCTGTATGGTGTTAGGTAAGAATAGCAGACTGGACCTTGTTTCCTGATCTGTATATAGACAGAATTCCTCATTAGAATACCCTTTCTACTGTAATATCAAAGTCAGACCAGGTGGGAAAGGACTGGGTATGTTCCCATTTCTCTTTTAACTATATTGGAATTAGAAAGAGGCATCAATCCTGTTGAAAGAGCTAATGATAAAGTCTAAGGATTCTTAAGAGCCTTTGGAAACTTAATACTCGATATGTTGAACCAATGCAAATCAGCAATCAATAGAGCCAAAAAAGTATTGAACTCCATGGACAAAACTGGTGAATGCATGCGGAATGAAGTTGAAATCAATCTGCATGGAGTTCTGGTTAAACTTCAACTTCAATACTTGCTCTGATCACTGAGACACCAGAGAGATATATTCAGGATATGAAAATAATGTATAGAACCATTAAGCTCTTCTATAACTTTATCAAAGTTCAAAGTAAATTTTATTATCAAACGACATAGATATCACCAAATACTACCCTCAGATTCATTTTCCTGCGGGCATATTCAGCAAATCTATAGAATTGTAACTATAACACGATCAATGAAAGATCAGAGTGCAGAAGACAACAAACTGTGCAAATGTAAATAAAGATAAATAGCAATAACAATAACATGACATAACAAAATAAAGAGACCTTAAAGTGGGATCATTGGTTGTGGGAACGTCTCAATGGATGAGCTAGTGTGTGTAGTTATCTCCTTTTGTTCAGGAACCTGATGGTTGAGGGGTAGTAACTGTTGAACCCAGTGGTGAAAGTCCTGAAATTCCTGTACCTTCTACCTGATGGCAGCAGCGAGGAGAAAATATGGGCTGGGTGGTGTGGATCATATACAATGCAAGAAAATTTAAATAACCTGAGATCTCAGAAGTGAAATAGTTGGGGAGAATTTAATTTAGATTGATTAAATAGAGTATACCAAGCAGGTAAGACATATTAGTTAGACTACTTTTTTTTTGTCTAAGTAACAGGTTAGATTTTCTCAAATGCCAAGCTTGTTAGATTCCCCTATGTTAAGTCACTGTAACTCTTTGTTGGCAAGACATTATATGCAGTGACACATACATATGACAGAGGATAGAATTAGTAACATTTCATAGAAACAGGGAAATAAGTTATGTGAAAATGTGGGGGTAATTTGAGAGCTGAATCCATAAGGGTAGGAAAAATAGCTTGATGTATTAAATGCAGTTCTGGGTTTTATGTAATTAACAAATAAACCACATGCATTTTTAATTTGCTTTCGATCTATAGAAAGCTATTTGACTTCAATCAGTGAAACACCTTTTTCATATCCAGCTGATAATGGTTATCCACGACTGATTTTGTTGAAGTCTATCATTGCTCTTTTTTAATTAAAGAGTTATCTTTACACAGCTTGTTCATTAGCTTGACTCACACCCCCTTACCAGGAGGAATAGTTAACTTACTTCATTCTGGTTTCTACTGATCTGATTTATCCCCATCAGGAAATGGATTCCTAAGGATATTGCTTCCAGGATCATGGAAACCATGTTATACTGATTATGTCAAGGTCTATTCTCAAAAGAAAGAGTAAGGGATGGCAACTGAGTCATTACATTGAAGGTAGTTTTGGCAGAGCATTGCTCCTAGACCGGGAAATGAACTACTTGAGAAAAAACAATGACGGCAAAATCCCTGGAATGATTTGAGAATGAAATGAATGGCACAATTGGGGGTCGGGAATAGAAGATTTTAGAGTCATTCTTGCTTGATGAAGAATGCACATCCATGTCCCCTACCGGTTTATTATGTTCATGTAGAAAAGATATATATAGACAACATGAGAATAACTCCACTAAGTGACTCACATGGAGAATTTCAAGGAAGAACTGTTGGGAAGAGTGACAGTTTCTCTGTTGGATTATTCTATGATTATTTGACATGATGGAAGGAGAAAACTATTCATTCCTATCTCAGAAAATTATCACTTTGCAGACAAATAAATTTATTGATCAGCACAGAACATAATAATTTGCAAGTTAGGAATTTGACAGCAGAAAGCCCAGCACTGCAGCTTATCCTGTCCTCAGAGGGTTTATGTGTTTATGACAGCAAAATAAAACATCAAGAAACAAATGCCTGAGGGTGATCAGTATTGTTAGATGGTCTGATTGTCTAATTAAAATGTTGCCAATTTTAAATGGCAAAGAATAAATTAATTGCCATACAATAAAAGCTGATTATTAAACAAAATAACAAATTAGAAAGAGATGAAGCCTGAGCAGGTTATTATTTCAAAAATGCCAGGAATTCTCCCTTTCCCAAAATGGATGTTGATTATCTTCATCCTCAGCTTAAACTGCTGTGGAGCTTTTAGTGTTTAACACAAACTCCTGTGAGAACATCCTCTCACCTGCTAGATATGTCCACCAAGGTGCTCCCCGGCCTGATGCAGGCGGGGAAAAAACCCTCATTTGGATCAGCCCGTTAGGACTTTCCATCAGGATCCTGGTACTTGCATGGACCTGGTGGTAACTGAGCTCAGTCTTGCGGCCGGAGAGTATACTTGACTGGTGGTGTTGAGAATCTGATAGTATCTCCAAGAATGATCTTTCTGAGCAGAGAGGTTACTGAAAATGCCTAGCAGTGTGGTCTCCCTCAGGAAGAAAACTTTGCGTATTTTTCCTGGGAACAGAACATTCACCATGGGGCGGTTCATATCATGATCTACAGTGCCTTGCACAATGATGGAGTAGAAATCATTACTGTTCGTGAAGAGTCTAGGTTAAAGGCAGCCCTGATTAGAATGTAAATGATGGCTACCTGGACTGCTGGGAAGTCAGTATTTATGGGAAATTCATGTTCCTGATAGGCCACTTAGTCACGCTGCAATCATATAACTGAAAACAGTTAAGGCTCAAGGTTCAAAGTTCAAGATACATTTATTATCAAAGTATGCATGTAGAATGCAACTCTGAGATTCGTTTTCTCCAGACAACCATGAAACAAAAAGAAACATGTATGCTGTTCAAAAAAAAAATCAGTCCCCACATATGCAAAAAACAAATAAACCATGCAAACAACAACAAGAGCATCAAACACCTCCCTTGCACAAAAGACAAATGGTGCAAAGAGCACAGGAACATCAACCCCCCCCCCCACCACCACAAGCAAAAACAACAAATCACGCAAACAGCAACAAGAAAGAACAGGTGAAAATACAGAATATAAAAACATAAAATTGCACATGGGGGGTGTGGAGGAGTTTATATCATTGGAACATAGTGTAAATAACTTTTCTAACCCAACAGTGAGCAGAAAATTGGGAGACTTGAGAGTTCCCCACAAACTGGCGATTTGGGAAGATCCTATAATGAGGAAATTAAGAACTTGACTTACCTGAAAAGAGGCAGAATGTGGCTGAAAGTCACAAACAAGAGAACATCTGCAGATGCCGGGAATCCGAACAAAACACACAAAATGCTGGAGGAACTCAGCAGGCCAGGCAGCATCTATGGAGAACAGCACAGTCGATATTTCAGGCCGACACCCTTCAGCAGCAGGCCTTCTTGAAGAAGGCCATATCACAGTGACAAGTGTTGGGAAGTCTGAGACACTAAATTCAATATTCATCAGACATACCTTAGTAGGAAACTAAGTGACTTCTGTGCTTCTTCACAAAAGTTCCTGCCTAATGCTCCTGACCAACCCTGAATGCCAAGCTACTGTGTACTGCCAGAGGGATGTTTATGGAGCCAATCAGGAGTGTTCTGCTCCAGTGGTAACGTTTCATGTGTGTCTGACTCTTGGAAAGAAAACATGAGTACTGCACGAGTCCAGTTTCAACTAGAAAATTATGACCAGCACTAGTTCCTCTGGGTTATATCCAATTTGGACCTACTTCCTTAGGTTACTCTTCCCAAAATAGTCCTATTAGCAGAACAGCTAATCTGCACGCACCTTCGGTTAAAGAAATCTCACGTAATTGGCACTCCAAATATGAGACGAGAAAGCACAATGTCTCTAGTTTAACATTTCACCTAAATGGTATCGTCAACAAGGCAGCACTCCCTGAGCACTGTAGACCTATATTCCATATAAATAGGTTTACGTGTCAGAGCACAGAGCAGTGAGAGGAATTATCCAACTTTTCTTCTCCAAATTGAAATGATGCTGTTATTATCAATAGCCAGAATATATCTAATGTCCTTTGGTGGAATCAAGACTGAGCACTATAGCTAGTACCTCAGAGAAACATTTCATTAGTTGCCTTATTCATGTATGAAAGGTGCTCTCTCTTCAGTTGCGGTGATCAGAGGGCAATGCTTTAAACTCCAAACACAGCCTTTATCACTGCATGGGTTCCCAGTCTCAACTGTGATATTGTTTGCTCAACTCATTCCTTTATGCTGTAACCTTCTGGTCCAAAAGAATGTACATTATCAACAGGAATAATAGGGAGCAGTGTTAAGATCAAGGTCCCTCTAGCAGTTGGTTTTCATCTGGAAATCTCTTGAGCTATAGTGCACATCCAGTTAAGGTACTCACTCTACTATCTCTCATAAAATCTATTTTTGTGCATCTTACTGCAACTCCTTACCTGATTTTAAAGAAAGGTTTAATAAATATTCAACAAGCTATCTGCAGAATGTTCTGCACAGACTTTCATGTCACTAAAGCGATAAAATACTCGACAAGTTCCTCAAACAAGCTTTGGCAGTACCCAAAGCTCCCTTTAATTAGAGTAACAATTCACTAAGGGTTGGTGTTTGGGGAAATTTGGACTTTAGATTAAAGCTTTTATTTTGCTGTGATTTTAATCTTCCTGTCAGCTCGGATTTTACAGGTTTGAAATTGAATTCTTATAAATCCATGGCTGAAATTCAAGGTTTTGAAAAATCTTTTTATAAGCCGTGAATGAAACACTTTTGCACAAGAGGTTTTGATGCATGTTCCCTGCGCAGTCCAAGGTTATAAAGTAGTTTGACCTGCATCAAATTAAGATCATCTGTAACTTGAACACTGTCATATGTTGTTCGATAATGCTCGTGAAAGGAACCTTGAGATGTGCTGTTACATTTACATAAGTTGTGGCTATTCTATCCCAGAGTCTAAATGCACCACCGTGCAACTGTGTGTTGGACTTACTAACCAATAGACCTCAGATGGTCAGGGTGCCAATCATTCCTCTCTCCACATCATCCTCAGCGTGGGTGCTCCCTAGGGCTGTGCACTAAGCCCATTGCTCACACATGACTGCACGTCCAAACACCGGAGTAATCACCTTGTCAAGTTTGCCAATTACATGACATTGGGGGGGCTCATCATCAACAACAATGAAATGCCTAGAGAAGAGGTGGAGGAGCTCAAGCTCTGGAACCAGGCAAATAACCTCTTCCTCAATGTCAACAAGACAAAGGCAATGGTTATCATGCTTCTCGCACCTCTCTTCACATCAGTGGCTCAACAGTAGAAACTGTGAGCAGCTTCAAACCCCCGAGAGTGCACACCTCACACAACCTCTCTTAGTCCCAGAACACGTCCTACACAACCAGGAAAGCTCGGCAGTATTTCTACTTTCTAAAGAGCCTGAAGAGAGCTGGACCATGCATGTCTATGACCACATCCGTTTAACATGCTGCATCACTCTCTGGTATGTATACTGCACCGTGGCAGACAGGAAGTTTGGGTCCTCAAAACTGCTCAATGCATCTCTGCCATCAAAGACAAAATGGTGCCGGATAAAGGTCCATAACATCAGGAAGGATCCCACCCACCCTGCTCATGAGCTGTTTGCCCCACTCCCATCAGGGAGGAGGCTGCCGAGCAACCACACCAGGAACACGGGACGCAAAACAGTTACTTTCCAAAAAGAAGCAACCACTAACTGCTAACACCTCCAACCTCTAACTCAACCCTCCACACGCCCCACCAACACTACTTTGTCATTTCCTGCCCGAATCACATTAGTAACAGACAGTCCTGTGTCTAGTGTCATCTTATAGACTTGCAATCAATCTATGTACATAATTTATCTTATGTATTTATATTTATTGTGTTTTTGGGCTGCATTGAATCTGGAGTAACAGCTATTTTGTTCTCCTTTATACTTATCTACTGAAAATGACATTAAACAATCTTGAATTTTGAACCTTGAATCTTGAGTGCATTGAGAGCTCAGTGAATGAGGATAATCAGTACTGAGATCTCCTCGTCGGCTACTAAGAGATAAGAGAGTTAAATGGAAGTGCAGAGAAGTGGTGGTGGATGGTGCTACAGACTGCAGGATAACCACTGCAGTCAAATCCCAGTTTGATTTACATGACTTTAGTACCTCCTGCCAAAAATCATAGAATTGTATTGATTGCCCTTGTTCTCTGGATTTATGAACCTTTCTTGGTCCATGATTCATAACAGGCTAGTCAATGAAAATATCTCCTCTTCTCACTTGGTCGAGGGAAAACAAATTTTGTACTTCAAAGTGGGTTGGGTCATCCAGTTTTTGTGACCTCGTGTACGGACAGCTGATTTTCATTTTCCCAAATGGGTATAAACTGTTGTCTTCAGATTTTCATAAACTGCCTCCTGTTGTTTTCGTGCACATTATCAGTGTCTGGCCCACTCAGAAAATAAATTATTTGTCTAAGTGGAATCAGCCTGTGGGATTTAAAACTAAGCAAAATGATTTAGCTGTAAAACAAAACGCTTGAGTATAATTCATTCTCAAACCATTTCTGAGAAGAGAAAACAAAATTGATCAACGATCCTAAAATATCACTGAGATCAATAGAGCAGATCTATTGGGATTTAGGAGCACATATCAGCCCAAATGAGTAAGCAAATATGATAGTCTTTGCTGAAGATTATCAATACAGAAATATTGCAAGGCTTTTTTATGTTGTTCAGGTTAGTTACTTTTCCATACCATTACTTGCCTTGATCTATACGCCTTCAGTTTGCCAGCCTGTCTGTTCAATATTCAGTCTTGGATGAGTGGTAATTTACTCCAGTCAGGAGAAGGTTCTTGTCTACAGGCTGAGTCTCAAACTCCTCATCCTCAGCACTGATTTCTATTCCATTTCTGACCCCTGGCTCAGACAGATCCAAAGCTTCCTCCGCCTTATTCTATTTGACCGCTAAACTGAGCTTCTATTCTCATGTGCTATCCAACATAAAGACTATCTACCTTGAGCACATGACATTAACTTCCTTTAATCCCACATCAGTCCACCTGCTAAGGGAAAAATCATCGCTGATATTTCCAAACTTGTCGACTCTATTCTTCTCCCAGTTTGTCGTCCAGCTCATCTCCTCTGTCAGGATGTTCTACTTACCTCTTATTCCCAGCCTTGTTAAGTTGGATTGACTCCTGACCTTCATAATGCTTCCAGGTTAAAAGGTTTGTCTTTATATTGGAAAGCTTTATGGGATCTGTTGTCTTTACTCAGGATCTGCAGATCCTTTCTCAATCCTTAATTCTTCTGATCTTGGCTTTTTATCTCTATGCCTCTCTTGAGCATTACCTATAAAACAATGCACTGAAAAGTAATTTCTTGATGCTTCACATATGTTTATCCTCCCTTAGTGCTCTACAGAAATCCAGAAAAGCTTATGTTACTCTTCCTAAAATAGCTTATCCATGTCTCATTAAAGTAAATTGAAAGAAATATTCTAGGAGGTTCAATACAGATGTTACTTTTGAAACATAGAAACATAGAAAACCTACAGCACAATACAGGCCCTTCGGCCCACAAAGTTGTGCCAAACATGTCCCTACCTTAGAAATTACTAGGCTGGCCCATAGCCCTCTATTTTTCTAAGCTCCATGTACCTATCCAGAAGTCTCTTAAAAAGACCCTCCACCACCATTGCCGGCAGCCCATTTCACGCACTCACCACTTTCTGCGTAAAAAACTTACCCCTGATATCTCCTCTGTACTTACTCCCCAGCATCTTAAACCTGTGTCCTCTTGTGGCAACCATTTCAGCCAGGGAAACAGCCTCTGACTATCCACACGATCAATTGTGCATTGATAAGCATTCCTTTTACACAAGGTTAGAATCATTGTACAGGCAGTGGAAAGTAAACTGCTTCAGACAGACTTCAAGTAACCACCACTCACAAACTACTGCAGACTCCAGAGCCTAATTCACAGAATTCTGCACAAAAGTGATTAAATAAAACACAAACTGGAGGAGCTCTGTAGGTCAGGCAATATCTTTGGAGAGGAATAAAGAGTCCTGATGAGTGGTCTTAGGCTGAAACATTAGCTCTTTATTCCTCTCTATAGATGCTACCTGACCTGCTGAGTTCCTTCATCATTTGATGCGTGTTAGTCTGGATTTCCAGCCTCTGCAGAATCTCTGTGTTTATTATAAAATAAAATGTACCTTTTTAAAGAAGATGCACACCAAGCAATCCATCTCTCCTCCCTTATCCATTCACTGACTAGTGAAACAACCTTGTCTTTATGGACATAATGACCTATAAACTTTGATCAATTCCCACTGAGTTCGATGAAGCTACTGAGTAAGCTTAGCCCTGAAGACTCAGTGTGAATTCATGACTTACTCTCTATATATTCTCTGCAGCAGCTGGTAAGCAGCAATAATGATGAACCACATTCGAAGTATAATGGTAGCTCATTGGGGTGATTTTGACAGCGTGTTCTGTTGAACACTCCAGTTGAGTGGCTCAGATGGAGTCGGAGTAAAATGTCATTTTAGGCGCAGCCCAGCGTCACGCACCATCTTGATACAAGTCCTGAAGCACCTGCTGTGAAGAGCTGCCAGAGATGAGTTAGGAAGCTGATTGCCACTCAGATGTCTGATGGCACATCTTAGCAGCTTTTGGTTTTCTCAATGCCCTTTCATAACAGCAGGTCGTAGTTTAAGACTAGAGGTGGCGCAAATGTCAATTTGAAGAGCCACTTAAAGAGATAGCCTTCATGTTCATTTATGCTAGTGCTGTGAAAAGAACTCCAGGGATACATTAAAAGGACTTTCTCAGACACCTCTTCACTAACACTTCCTTTGAAAACTCCCTGAGGATTTCACCTATGTGCATTGCTCAGTTAGATTACTAGGAAAAAAGAAACAGGAGGAAGGGAGAGTTTGGGCTATGGGGATCTTTCCAAGATCCTTTGGTCTGGATGAAGAGTTGTAGGGTCATATTACACAGGAACAGGCCTTTCAGCCCAATCTATGCTAATCCCAAATACCAGCACATCATCCATAGCCTTCTATGCCTTGGTGATTCAAATGCTCATCTAACTGTCTGCCACCACGGCCACCTCAGACATTGCATTACAAACTTCAACCACATTGTTGGGTGACAACTTTTCTACATTCCTTATTCCTTACCTTAAACTTATGAACTTGGATTTCAGATGCTTCTGCTACGGGACACATTACTATGCCTACCCCTCATACTTTTATACAGCTCTGTCAGATCTCCCTCCCCTCAGTCCTCACCACTTCAACAAAAAGAAATCCAACCTACCTAGTCTCTCCTCATAAGTCATACACTTCATCCATGCAACATCCTAATTTCCTCTGCACTATCTCCAGAATAATTATATCCTTTCTATCTCACGGTGACCAAAACTCCACACAATATGGTCTCACCCATGTTTCGCAACATCCTTGGGGGAAAGTTTGCTGGTGCTGCACGGTGAAGTTTAAACTAATTGCAGGAGGACAGGCCCAGTGCACCAGGGCACATAGAAGAGTGCAGCATATGGCCAGGCCCTTCAACTCACAACATTGTGCCAAATCAATTCAATTAGTGATCAAATGGCCAAATAAGTTAATTTCTTCTCCCTACACGATGTCTATATCTTTCCATTTTCTTCACATTCATGTGCCTATCTGAAATCTGAAAGTGTCTTGTTAGGGCACATTCTGGAGTTAGGGTATATAGCAAGTACAGTTGGCCCTCCTTATCCGTGGGGAATTGGTTCCGGGAACCACCCCCCCCCCCCCCCCCCGTGGATACCAAAAAACGCGGATGCTCAAGTCCCTTAGTTAACCTGTCTTAGAGCGGTGGTCTTTAGGACCCAGTGGAACCCCGGACCTTATTCGACCTGTCTCATTGTGGTGGAAATTAGGACCTGGTGGTGCAGCTCCTAATGGGTGACGATCACGATTAAAAATAAAGTGGAAGTAATAAAGCGATCAGAAAGAGGCGAAACGCCATCGGTCATTGGAAAAGCGTTAGGCTACAGTCGGGATTACTTATAATACCCAATACAATGTAAATGCTATGTAAATAGTTGTTATACTGTATTGTTTAGGGAATACTAACAAGAAAAATATTCTGTACATGCTCAAACATTGAGTGCTGGAGAGAGAACTTCCGGCTTTTCCCGATCCGTGGTTGGTTGAATCCACAGATGTGGAACTCACGGATAAGGAGGGCCAACTGTACTCATTTTAACAGCAGCTAATCCTCAGACCTAAACGTGGACTGCAAACTGAATTTAAACTGCAGCTCTGAATAATGATCTTCCTAGAGCTGCATTTTCGGGGTCGATGGCAAACAAAGAAACAGTCAATTTGACCACAGGGGTCTGAATATGCATGAATGTGGCCAGAGTTGGTGGCAATTAACATGCGTTTTGGATGTCTGGAGTGTAGGTGTTAAGATGGAGGTGTTTGAAACTTACATGTAATTCAAAGGAAGCACTGTAAATACATTGTAACTGTAGAATTGTTCTGCCCTTACCTTTGATCTTTAGCATATAAATACGTCATGTAATATTGGGTCAGGCAAGCCTCTTCTTCCAAGAGTGTCTCTAATGCTGAATAAAGGCTTTCATATCCATTAGCATCAGCGCCTCTCCGGTGACTTGCCCCTCACATTTTGGCTTACATTTCATAGTTAAAACTTACTGCCCTGCTGGAAGTTATGTTTTCTGCTCCTCCTATCTCCCAACAAAAAATCCATGTTGACTGTTCCTAACCAACCTCTGTCTCTCCTTTGAAGTTACTCCATCTCACCTTAAATACATGCCTTCTGGCATTAAATATTTAAACCTGTGAAAAGATGCTGTCTGTCTACTATATTTGTACCTCTCATAATCTTATAAACCTTTATCAGATCTCCCCTCAGCCTCCACTGCTCCAGCGAAAACATCTAAGGTTTGTCCAACCTTTTGTTAGAGCACAAACACTCTAATCCAGGCAGCATCCTGGTAAACATCTTCTGCATCCTCTCCAAAGTCTCGACATCCTTCCTAGAACGGGACAACCAGAACTGTATGTAATACTCCAGATGTAGCTTAACTAGAGTTTTATAAAGCTGCAACATAACTTCCTGATTTTGAAGCTCAAAACATAGAGGAGTGGTTGTGGGGAAAGGTGTTGGTAAACCAACATACAAAGTCAGGAATCGAAAGGTTGAGCACGGTGGGGCAGATACTCTGAGTTGTGTATATTTTGATGCAAGGACATTGTAGGAAAGCAGGATGAGCTCAGGCTTAGATCAGCACAGGGAATTATGATGCTGTAGTCATCAGTAACACTTGGTTGCAGGAGGTGCAGAACCTCACCAATCTTTGTGCCATCTGCAGACTTCCTAATCACACCTCCCACATTAACATCTAAACTGCTAATGTACATGACAAACTTTAAGGGTTCCAGTAACAATCACTGGCCATAGGGCCATAGGCCTCCAGTCACAAAAACAATCCTCCACCATCTCCCTCTGCCTCTTATTATCAAATAAATTTCGGATTCAGTTTGCCAAGTTGCCCTTGATCCCATGGGATTTAACATTTTGAACTAACATTCCATGTGGGACCTTGTCAAATGCCTTCCTGAAGTGCATTATACTACATCAATCATTCTGCCTTCATTGGGCATATGGATCTCCCACCAACAAATCCATGCTGACTGTCCCTAATCAATCTCTGTTTTTCTAAGTGTAGATTGATCTTGTCATCAGAACTTTTTTTCAATAACTTTATCTCAACTGAAGTTAAACTCATTAACCTATAGTAACCTGGCTTATCACTCCTATCCTTCTTTGTTGGCCTCCAGTCTTCTGGCATCTCATCAATGGTCAATAAATATTTAAAAATCATTGATGAGGCTCCAGCAGTGTCCATTCTTGTACCCAAAAGCAACCTAGAATACATCTAATCAAATTTTGAGGACCTCCTCATTCCTAGGAAATGGTAGGAGCACATGAAACCAGGCAGAGCTACATCATTTGTTTGAGGAGAAAGGGATTTATGAGTATGGACCATCCCAAAGACTTCCCCTTCCACCACCCACAGAACCTCACAATATCCCTCTCCCTCTCCACCCCCCCCCCCCCGCCCCCCCATTCCCCCATACATTCTATTCATCAGACTTGCAGCAGCGTCAATAGTAACTTTCCTTCTTCTGGACATTGAACTGCTTACAATAAACTTTTAATTTCAAACCAAAGGGTCTTCAGAGGAAGTGGGTGTGAAGAGTTCAGGGATGCTGCTCCCAGGAGCTGTCTAAACTCTTCATGTTCATAGGATACACTGCCAGGCATTCAAGTTAGCACTTTGGACCAAAATAAAATATCCCAAGTTTAGATTTTCAAACAGATCTGTTCCTCAGCACTTCATACATCTCACATCTATTTCTGTCCCAGACATTTCAGCAAGCATATCAACTCTATGTCTTCATGTGTAGCATGATTTTTTCCCCCGAAGGATTTTGGCTGTAAAGATGCATTCTTATCAGAAAGTTAGTTTGTTAATAATTGATAGGACTGGATTGCCAGCTGAGCAACACATTGGTGGGATTGCCATCACAACAAAAACGCCACTGATCTGTAAATTCAGGACTCTTGGATATTTAGGTGAATGAATTGTAGACCTAATGATTTAAATTTCAGATATACTTAATAACAGGTATTCCTCAGAACTGGTAGACATAATCAATTCACAAGCCTCTCATTTTGGCGTATATTTCACAGTTAACACTTACTACCCTTCTAGAAGTTATTTTTCCTTCCCCTCTCTCACACCCTTAAAATGGAAAAGCTTCTTCTCTTTCTGAGAATTTACTCTTCTCTCACTCATGTATGTTGACCTGTTACTTATGATAAAAACTTATGTTCCATGATGCTGCACTAGGATATCATGCCAGCATGCAACACTTTGAGAATACCTTTGACCTCTGGCTGCTACTTAAGAATGAAAAGGAGCTAATTAATTAATAGCATATCGACAGAAAGGATGCATTTTGCTTCAGTCATTATCCACTTGTTAAAATCATTAACTAGTCAAATGAAGAATAAGAATCATAATTGTGTTTAATACAAAACATCTTGAGAGATCTCTTAAGGCACTAACCAGCTTTTGATATGTTTTCACGAACCACACAGAGCAAATTATTATTTAATTAAAAAGATAGGGTGATGATAGAAGCCATTAACTTCCAGTTTTCTCTGTAAGATTCATTATTCAATTATTTTATTATTGCCTATAATGTAAGATATTAGTTTGTGTTTCATATTTGCATTGGCTTCCTGGTGAAAAAAAGAAAACGTATTTACAGCTGAATTGTAATCTTGAGAAACATTATAAGCCCAGCAGCTTGCTGTGGGAGCATTGTGCTTCGAAGGTTCTTGAGCACCTCTATATACTAATAATTATCTTAACTAGACCAGTTAAGCCCTTGTGATTTTGTTTTAATCATGTTAACTTAATTGTGACTGGCATGTGCTCCCTGCATTTGATAGCTATTTAAAGAGGACTCTTATTCTGTCCCTTAGTCATTGTGTTGGTGAGAATGATTTGCTGCATGGTATTGTTCAGGCGCTTCCCTGAGGCTCTGTTGGTATTCCTCTTGTTTCCCACTCTTCATGAGGAATCTGTTGCCCTCCACTCCTGGGTTGAGCCGTGAGCCTTTTCTTACACTTTCTCACTTGAATCCAACCCATTTGTGCATAATTGAGTTAAGTTAATGTTTCTTTTCTTTTTCAAGTCTGTGCTGGTCTTTGCTTCCATTACTTTTCCATTGTGTATTGACCTGTGGTGTACACCAGTATCACTTACTTCCATATCACTGAACCATACTCAATCTCTCAACAACATGGGATTGTTTTTATTGACAATGTGCTTCCTGGTATAGGTTGACTCCTCTATCAACCTCGCTATCTGACCCCTTATCTTCCTCTCTACTTCTCACAAAGGTGTAGTAAGGAGGAATGCATTTCCTGTGGGGGGGGGGGGGTGGAATATCAAAGCATCCTCTGAATCCAGTTTTGGGCAGTCTATCTACATGAACAGAAATAATCTCAAATTGATGATACGCCATTCTGGCTACTCCAGTATATAGTTTAGGAAGTGAAAGTGCCCCAGAGAATACTGCCTATACCAGGAGTACTGTATCACAGATACAGTTTTCTCATAAAAACACAAAAAGCTGGCAGAACTCAGAAGGCCAGACAGCATCTATGGGAGGAGGTAGTGACGACGTTTTGGGCTGAAACCCTTCATCAGGATTGGCTGCCTAACCCCTTTCATTCTTTGGATGGTCACTCTGTGTTCTGCTCCTTAAATGTTACTCTCTCCCTATACCTCTGGTCAATCAACCTCTCTGACCCCCGAATGATCTAGTGTTCATCTAGCTCCAGCTACTTACTGAGGTCTGTTAGAAACTTCAGCTGGATGCACTTCTATCAGGGACACTGAGGGTTTCCTGGCCTTCCCACCTCCTGCACAAGGAGCACTTTACTGTCCTGGCTGTCATTCCCACTGTTCTAACTCTGCAGGAAGAAAGAAAAAATAATTACCAGAAGCTGAGCCTGGATCTCTCCTCATCTAAGACTTTTGGGCCAAATTCTCAGCTCCCCACTCCAACCCTAGTCTCCTTACACAGAAGATGTTCCCATACTGGATGCTCTGCTTCAACCAAAATTCTTCTTGCTGGCCCTTGATAAGTGCCCAATAACCCAAATGTTGCAGGTGAAATGTGATTCAAAATGTTGCGACACATGAACAACATGTAACCAGACATCTTGGGTTCAATCCTGACCTTCAATGCTGCCAGTATGAAATTTGACCAAACAACCACATTCATTAAGGACAGCAAAAACATCTTTGCCATGATTATCCTCAATGTTGGTGCTCCATAAGTTGCACCCTTGGTCCCCTACTCTACTTTCTGTACACTCATGACTACAGTGGCAGACTTCAGATAGATGAGGTTACATGGAGCTCTATACGTTTTCAGATGCTACCACTGTAGTGGGCTGTACCATAAATAACGATGAGTCAAGGCACATAACGTTCTTCATCAGTAGGCCAAAGGAACTTGACATGTCCTCATTGACTCACATCAGTTTTTTTTGATACATCATAGAAAGCATCTTATCTGAATGCATCACAATTGGTATGTCAACTGCTCCAATCATGACCAAAAGAAACTGCACAGTACAGCATATCATGGGATCCAGCCTCCAGACCATAGACTCTGTCTATACTTCTCACTGCCTTAGTAAATCAGCTAATATAATCAAAGACCACTCCCACACTGATTATTCTATCTTCCTCCTATCTTACCGGGCAGTAGGTACAAGGGCCTGAAAGCACATACCACCTGGCTCAAGGACAGCTTCTGTCCCACTCTTGTAAATCTATTGAATGATTCTCTGGTAGAATAAGATGGACTCATAACTTTACAATCTAACTCATTATGATTCTGTGCCTTATTACTAACCTGCACTGCACTTTTTCTGTAGCTTTTACTCTTCATTCTGCCTTCAGCTATTGTTTTACCTTATACCATGTTAATGGACTGTGTAATAAATTGATTTGTATAAACAATATGCAGAACAAGCTGTCAAGAGTACCTCAGTGCACGGCACAACAAAACATCAATTTTACCTTCTTGCCGTGAGTTTCCTCTGGACGTGTCCCTTTCCTCACACATCCCAAAATCATGCAGCCTATTATTGGCTATTGTATATTACCTGTGAGGTGTAAGTCAGTGCTGGGACCTGGGATGGGAATATGGGGAGAAGTGTACTATTAGTTTAAAAGTTAGTGTTCGATGGTCAGCATGGACTTGACACATTGAAGGGTATGTGACCATGCTGCTATGATGACTCTATAACTAAATTAGCCAATTATTATAAACTTGGAGAATGTGAGTGTAAGATTCATAAAGTTCCAGGCTGAATATGGATTAGAAGATATTTTTTCTGTACAGTTTTGAAAATATAGTTTGTGAATCACCATCAAAAGTTTTTAATTTGAATTAACTTCATTACTTAGATCCTTCATATACATGAGGAGTAAATATCTTCACGTCTCCCTTGAAATGTGCAATGTGTAATTTATAATAAATATTATGTACAACAGGATAGCCGATATAACATAGAAATACAGTTGTGTCAGCTGGAATTAATCAGTCTGATGACCTGGTAGAAGAAGCTGTCCCAGAGCCTGTTGGTCCTGGCTTTTATGCTGTGGTACCATTTAACAATTGGTAGCAGCTGGAACAGTTTGTGGTTGGGGTGACTCAAGTCTCCAATGATCCTTCGGGCCTGTTTTACACACCTGTCCTTGTAAATGTGCTGAATCATGGGAAGTTCACTTCTACAGATGCGCAGAGCTGTCCGCACCACTCTCTGCAGAGTCCTGCTGTTAAGGGAGGTACAGTTCCCACATTGGGCAGTGATGCAGCCAGTCAGAATGCTCTCAATTGTGCCCCTATAGAAAGTTCTTTTGAGGCCCATACCAAACTTCTTCAAGAGGTGAAAGAGGTGGTATTGTGCCTTTTTCACCACTCAGCAGGTACGTACAGATCACGTGAAATCTTTGGTGTTATCCACACCAAGGAAATTAAAGCTGTTCACCCTCTCAACCCCAGATCCATTGATGTCTACAGGGCCCGCCCTGTCTCCATTCCTCCTGTCGTCCACACTGAGCTCCTTTGTTTTTGCAACATTGAGGGAGAGGTTGTTTTCTTGACACCACTGTGTCAGGGTGATGACTTCTCCTCTGTAGGCATTATTATCTGAGATTAGGCCAATTAGTGTTGCGTCATTAGTAAATTTAATTAGCAGCTTGGAGCTGTGGGTGGCAACAAGTCATGGGTATACAGAGAGTAAAGGAGAGGACTTAGTAAACAGCCCTGAGGGGCAATTGTGTTGAGGGTCAAAGGGGCAGAGGTGAGGGAGCCCACTCTTACCACCTGCTGGCAATCTGACAGGAAGTCGAGGATCCAGCTACACAAGGCAGGATGAAGGCTGAGGTCTCTAAGCTCTTGTCATACCTGGAGGGCATTATTGTATTGAATGCTGAACTGTAGTCCAAGAACAGCATTCTCACATAAATATCTTTCTTCTCCAGATGTGCAAGGATGGTGTGTAGAGCTGTGGCTATTGCGTCATCTGTCAATACGTTGTGTCGGTAGGCGAATTGTAGGGGGTTCATTGTGGGTGGTAGCACGCTGCAGATGTAGTCCTTGACCAGCCTCTCAAAGCATTTGCTTAGTATTGAGGTGAGTGTGACAGGATGCCAGTTGTTTAGACATGTTATCTTGGTCTTTTCAGGTACCAGAATAATCGTGGATGTTGTGAAGCAGGAGGGCACTCTACACTGGGAGAGGGCGAGATTAAAAATGTCTGTAAACACACCTGCCAGTTGTGCCGCACACATCCTGAGTTTCTGTCCTGGGACGCCGTCCAGTCCCGCAGCCTTGTGACTGTCCACTTGTTGGGGATACCTGCATACTTGGGCCTCAGAGATGACCAAGTTTCAGGTCACATCAGCTGTAGATGTTCTCAGGTGCTCAGTGTTGGCAACATCGAATTGAACATAAAATTGATTTAGCTCATCGGGGAGAGAGGCAGCGATGTTGGAAATTCCACTGCAGTCTGCGATGGTGTGCAGATCTTGCCATAAGCTGCGTGTGTTGTTGATGCAGGGTTGTGTCTGGATCGTATCCCTGTAGTGTTGTTTTGCTGCCTTGACGACTTTGCGCAGATTGCATTTCTTGAGCCTGTTCCTGGCAATGTGAGCTCTGTGTCATGCAGTAAGTGCTGTTTGTATGGAATTGTTGATCCAGGGTTTCTGGTTTTGATAGACCCTGACCAATTTCTGGTGGACAACATCCTTGATGCACTTCCAAATGAAACTCGCGACCCCATTCGAGGATTCGGAGACATCCTCATCATGGAAGACATTCCAGTTGACATCAGCAAAGCAGTCCTGTAGCACGGAGGCCGATTGGTCGTACCAACAGCGACAGTTTTAATTATGACCGCCTCTTGTTTCAGTTTCTGCCTGTACTTTGGTAGTAGCAAGATGGAGGAGTGATCCGATTTTCCAAATTGGAGGGACGGTGGAACGAAGGAGCGCTTTGTAAACGTGGTGGAAGGGAGAGTAGCAGTAGTCGAGTATGCTCTCTCCCCATGTGCTCACCTGAATGTGTTGACAAAACTTCAGAGAGGCTTTAGTCAGCGACGGTCTATTATAGTCACCGGTGATGATGAAGGCAGCTGCCGGGTGTGCCGTCTCCAGGGTGCTGATGGTGTCGTATGGTTCCTTGAAAGCCAGGTTAGTATCAGCCTTGTGATAATAACTGTTGTGAACTCTCTAGGCAGCATTTATTAATATTTATCAATAAATAAATATTTTATTTATTAATTCCATTGGACTGTCAAGTGGATAGAAGTCTTCAATATGTTTAAGTAATTTTGAAACTGTCTTAATTTTCCATTTTACTCACTGATAATTAAATGATATTTACTTTAATATGATAGTTGTCTCCTTTATGCTATTTTAACATGGTTGGGAAAACATTGTTGTGCATTTTGAAACAGAGGCAAGGAGAATGTGATTTGTTTATGGCATGCCTATTGCCCACTATGCAAGGGCATTGGTTCCAACATTAATTTTGTGGGATCCAGTTTTAAACTTATCAAGTAAGGCATTATTAAGTTAAGGGCCTAATAACTGTTTAATGACCTGTTTGAAAGCAAAACAGTATGAAAAATTGTGCTTCCAATCTTAACCGGGAAATGAACTAATTCTTGTAGAAAAAATAAAGATTAAAAATTAGCTTTATTTGTCATATGTATAATGAAATCCTGTAAAATGCATTGAGATGCATCATTTACACAAATCAAATCAGCAAGTATTGTGTTGGAGGCACCCGCAAATGTCAACACACTTCTGGCCCAAAGTAACATGCCCACAACTCATTAACCCCAGCTGTATGGCACCCATCCCAAAGCATCTTTGGGAAACCACGTGGTCACGGAGAAAACGTATGAACTCCTTTTGAGACTGCAGCAGGAATTGAACTCTGATAAGTGATCACTGGTGCTATAATAGTGTTATGCTAGCCTCAATGCTACCACGCTATCTAATTCCAGTAATGATAGTAATAGTAATGAAAACATTCCTAAATTATCCTTCTACCTTACTGTTTATTGCTTAACTGCTAAGTCAGCTGTATATTAAACGTAGGAATTTAACTTGCGTAAGTGATAATTTTCTATTTCTCTATTTGTGGAGTAATCAGCTTTCAATACAACGACTGAAATGGGGCAAGTCACTAATTGGGTTTCCTCACTTGCTACAATATCCTCCATTTGCCATCATGGTTTCTATATCACCATAGAACTAGAAGCTTAAGGGAACTGTCAAAGGTATGCCAGCCACCTTCTTATTCTGACTTCTCATCTTTGTTTCCTGTCCTGATGAAGGATCTTGACCCGAATGTCAATGGTTTACTTTGTTCCATAGATGCTGCCTGTCCTGCTGAGCTCCTCCAGCATTTTCTGTGTGTTGCTTTGGATTTCCAGCGTAAGGACATAAAAACATAAGAAATAGTTGCAGGAGTAGGCCATCTTGCCCATCGAGCCTGCTCCACCTTTCATTAAGATCACGGGTGATCTGGCCATGGACCCATCTCCACCTACCTGCCTTTTCTCCATAACGCTTAATTCCCCTACTATGCAAATATCTATCCAACCTTGTCTTAAATATGTTTACTGAGGTAGCCTTCACTGTTTCATTGGACAGAGAATTCTACAGATTCACCAGTCTCTGGGAAAAGCAGTTCCTCCCCATCTCTGTCCTAAATCTACTCCCCTGAATCTTGAGGCCATGTCCCCAATCTGCATCTGCAGATTTTCTCATGTTTGTGAAACTTATGCCTTATATATATTTTTTATAGTTATATTTATTTTTGTATTATATTATGCACTATATTTCTAATAACTTCGAGAACTTACATGTAACTCTGACTTTTTTGTCCCCAATGTGAGCCAGGGATTGTTCAGATTGAACTCAACCACTATAAGCACATGCTAGTACAATTTCATTAATGTATTTACTAATATCCACAGAACTTTATTGTTAAAGCTGGCTTTACTCTTCTAGTATTAACCTACTTTTGTTGACTTTCTGTGTTCACAGTTCCGTTTACAAATAATTTGGTAAAGCAATTCTTTAACTGCTTTTGTGATCGCTACAGATCATTATTGCAGATGTGTTGTGATTGACAGATTCTTCAGCACTGCTGCTTAGAAAATTGTCATCCTTATAGTCAATGCGTGGCAGTCTTCTATAGCTCTGCAATTTCAACAAAATGATGAGAACATGATCTTCAGATATTTTCTACATCCAGTGCAAGCTATGTCAGCCTGCTATATAGTTGACAGCAGTAAGCTTATGTTTATCATTTTCTCTAGGTTGCAATCAAAGCATTTTAGTGTCTAGTTCAATATTTGATGCAGCTGTATTTTTATCTAGTAATACTGAATTTCAATATTGCTGTTTACTGCAGACTAGATTATTATTGATAAAATCATCTAACTCAAATGCCTTTCCCTCAAATGGGTTTTGTGCATAGGGTGTACTACCAAATGGCTTTTTAAATAAAATTTTATGGAAGGAATTCTTTGTGTAATAATCATTAGAAAATATTTTGTAACAATGTAATTCATAGAATGAGTTTATTATATAATAACATTTTTTCACTTAAGTTTTACCATGGGGTTAATTTACCAAACGTCAATTGATTAACTTTTTATCAGTAATAACTGTTTAAAATCCATTTTTCATGGCAGAAATAAACAATCTGTCAATCATTAATTTTGTGTTAGAGGATGTCATGTCAGATAAAGGACAAAATGCAGAGCAGGAATCAGAAATCCTGTTGTATTCAGAACTTCAGATGTGATCCTGCAGAACAGACCATGCTGAGGCATCAATCACCCAGTACCACGTTAAACCTCGTTCCATTAGACATACCAGTCCACTGAAGCAAGAGAGAATTACCACTTTGAAAAATGACATCCATAAGATATTCTAAAATAGTAGGATTTATCACAATGCCTACAAAACGAGGCAAGCCTCTTCTTTGAATGTCAGTATACGCTTTCCCCTAGGAGGACTTTTACCCAGCTAAATGAATTCTTTAGACCTCCAGACACTTCCATAGAAATTGCATGGGTGATAAATAGAGCACAGTACACAATGTTTTTGATTCCCTTGGTTGTGATATTATGAGTCTGTTTGTTTTTGTCTGTGATGTTACTTGTCAGTCCTCTATTGAATGAATCATGGCTAACTATTATTTTCAAAGACATGTAATTTGAGCTTGTAGCTTTCTGATAGATTTCAACAGATATTTAGGACTTACTGTGAACTGTTTTACTGAGATAAGGTGAAACATAAATAAAGACCAAGACATTTCCAACATTTAAATTTGATATTTTAATCTGTGGATATTAGCCAGCCCACAGAAATAATTCATTTTTTTGTCTCCTCTTATCTAATGTGTACATTGGATATGATATTGTGATTAAACCATGGAAGTTTATCAATCGAGTATTGGTAAATTCCGATAATTTAGTCATGTTAAGTATTTGCCTCACAGCATTTGCCCTTTATTTACTTCCTTGTTTTTCAGTAGCCGGCCATTACTGGCAAGGCCAGCATTTTTTGCCATCCCTAAGGCCCTTGAGAAGGTAATAATGAACTATCTTTCTGAACTTCAGCAGGCCCTCTGGTTAAAATATTCTTACAATATCGTCAGTTAGGAGTTTCAGGAATGAAGATATACTTGCAAGTCAGAATGGTGTGTGGTGAAGAGAAACCTGCAGGAGATGGTGTTCCCATATGTTTGCTGCCTTTCTAAGTGGTAGAGGTTGCATTTTGGAAACACTTGGCTGTTTAGGTATGTGCACCAGCTACCAGTTCAACACCATCAGTTATCCAGGGTTGACAGGAATGGGTCCAGTCCCTCTCTGAACCCAATACTTAGAAGTGACTTCAATTCCTGGAAACCAGATATTCCAGCTATATTATCTTATATTTTCAATCACGAATTTTAAAGGAACAAAGGAACAATGCATTTTGATCCATATCTGCATTTATTTAGACTCGAGTTTGTAGTAAAGGAAGTAGAAAATAGATCTTCAAAGAAAGCCTTTTCTAACCTTATTTATCCACCAGAAAATAGATGGCTGTGGTCTTGTCGGTATCATCAACAGATATTGATAGTTTAATTAAGTTACAAGCCAGGCAAAAGAGGAGAATGCATTAAATTACTCCTAATTTAATTCCATGTAGGAATTTTACATCTCAATCCACTAGACTATCACTTTTACTTAGGCCTTGTGAGAAAATTGTATTACAGTATAGTGCAGTATAATTCAATAACTTACCAAAGGGAAATGTCAAAGCTGTTTTTGTAGGAGAAAAGGCAGTTTAAAAGGGAACAGGAAATCCATCCTTTCACCTTTATAATATTTCTAAAACAAAACACAGTTGATAAAAAATTAACACTTTCAAATCAACTGTGACCTCTTCCTTTCCTAGATTGTGATGTTGTTGGATATTCACCTTGTTCATTTAAAAGCAACCTGAATATTTTCCTTTTAATTACTAATATTCTCAATTAATATATTAGAATGATTACTGTTGCATACTGTATGTAATTATGCATGGACATTTGTTCTCAAAGCATTTTAAGTTGATTTTCAGTCTTTAAAGAGGGCAATGTCATGAAATCTATTGTGAGGATAATGCCTCTCCAATTTGTTTGTTATTGCTACCCATATATCTGACAATGAATATCAGCCAATAAAAACACCTTAATCCCCATTTGATGTAATAAATGCGACATTACAGAATATTTAAGGGCTAAGATGTAGCAAGAACGATATTTGTTTAAGAGTCTGATGAGTCTTGCATTGCAGTTTGTCTGTTTTCCATGCTAACTTATCAACCTTTAGACATTTACACAATGATTAAAAAAAAAGCCATGAGAAATTATAAAGTTAGGTAAATAGATAAATAAAAGATGTTAAGTTTTGGGAAGGATATTGAAGATTTCACCAGAGAAAAGAAGAAAGCACATGTCAGGTATAGGAAATTGTTATTGAATGAGTTTCTTGCAATTTACAGTAGGCATAGGAAAAAATACTTAAGAAAGAAATTAGCATGGCGAAAAAGAGCCAGGAAGTGACCTCAGAAAGTGGGGTTAAGGAGAAGTTAAAAGCTTCTATAAGTATATTAGAAGCAAGAGGGAAGCTAAAGAAGGACTGGATTCTCTTGGGGACTAGAAGGGTTATCAATGTGTGGAGCAAGGGAATATGATGTGGATCCTAAAATGAATATTTCTTATTGCTCTTCATTAGGGAGAACAATATGGAGGCTGAAGGGTGAAGGAAAAGATTTGCTAATATTCTGTTCCATTTCAGTATCAGGAGTGACGAAGCTTTAGAAATATTAGAGCACAATAGTGTGGGTAATCCGCAGAACTTGATGGAATCATTCCTGTGTTGATAAAGGAAGCAAGGGAGATTATGCGAACTTTACAACAATCTTTACAGCCTCATTAGTCACGGAGATGGTACCAGAGGACTAGCGGATAGCTAATTTTGTCTGCTTCTTCAATAAGGGCAGTAGGTGTAAGCCTGGAAATTACAAACTGATGATCCTTGCATGAATGGAATTGGAATTGCAATTAGTTCATGATTGTCACATGTACTGAGATATAGTGGAAAACTAATATTCAATATTGTTCATATAGGTCAAATCATAGTGCATGAGGTAGAACAAGGTAAACAGAGTACAAAATAAAGCATAACAGTGAAAGAGAAAGTGCAGTGCAGGTAGACAATAAGGTGCAAGATCCTAGTGAGGCAGGTTATGAGGTTAAGTTGAAAGTTCTGACGGACAGTATTTATTTCACTTGGAAAGATTAGGAGTCAACATAGTTTTGTGTAGTGGGGATTGGGGTCCATTTTCACAAGTCTAATTGAGTTTTTTGAAGAGATGGCTCAGAAAATTGATGAAGATAGAGTAATGTGCAAATTGACATAGTTTACCTGGAGTTTAGTAAGGCTTTTAATAACGTCCCACATGATTGGCTAGTCTAGAAGGTTAAGGCACACAGGATCTGGGATTTGTTGGAAAATAGAATTAAAAATTGGCTTGTTGGTAGGCAGCAGAGAGTAGTGGTGGATGGGCATATTTCTGACTGGAAATTTGTGCAGATTACACAAGAATTGGCAAGGTCATAGATAGCAGAGATGATTGTCTTAGGATACAGCAAGGCATAGATCAAACCAACATAGGGTGGAATAGTGGCAGATGAAGATTAATCTATAAAAGTGCAAGCTAATGTACTTTTGGGAAGTCAAATTCTAGCAGGACATAGAGCAGAAAGGGCAGGGTCCTTAGGCGTATTTATATACTGAGATACCTTGTGCAGATGTATAATTCCTTGAAAGTGGCAATACAGTTAAATACAGTGAAGAAAGAATTTGGTATACTTCATTGAGGTATTGAGTACCACAGTTGGGATGTCTTTTGCAGTGGTAAAAAAAAACATCAGTTAAATCTCTTTCAGAGTAGTGTGTGCATTGCTGGTTGCCATACTACAGGAAGTATGTCATAGTAACAGAGAGACTGCAGAAGAGATTCATCATGATGCTGTCTAGAATGGAGACCTGTCATTATAAGAAAAGAGTGAATATGCTGGCTTCATTCTTACTGGAATGTAGGAGGCTGAGTGGTGACCTTAGAATTTATAAAATTGAAGTGGATAGATAGGATAGATGGAATCACTGTCCCAGGGCAGTGAAGTCTAGAGCTAGAGGGCTCAGGTTTAAGGTTAGGGGACAAATTTAAAAAAGATCTGAAGAAGATGTTTTTGTCACAGAGGGTGCTGCCTATCTGGAACCAGCTATCATGGGAGGTCACAGAAGCATATAAAATTAAAGGATTTAAAAGATATTAGGACAAGTACTCAGATAGGAAAAGAATAGGGAAATATGGGCCTAATGTGGGAAAATGGCATTTTCACAGATTTAGACCATGATTGGCAAGATGTGGGCTGCAAGAGCTTGCTTACTTCTGTGATGTATGTTTCTGTGATTTTATGATTGGCTTAGTAAAATAAAATGCAATTTACGATTGCACATTCACAGCATATGTCATTTCCTTACTATTGGCAAATCTTATTTTTTATCTGTGCCATATAGGCCCTAACAAAAGCTTGCACTGCATGTAAAGTTAACAGAAGCAATTTCCTCTGCGCAAATCTGTGTAGCTATGCATGCATTTAAAACTGAATGATGACATTCTCGTTCACCTGAAAAAAATGAAGAACAAAATAGAAACACAGTACCTGGAGATATCTAGCTGAACTTATTCCTAATGTACATGGTAGAAATGTTTGTCATTTGGGTATTAGTATCTTCTTCTCAACAGCTGTCAGCTTAGTCAGCTATTTTTCTATATTTGTATATAAAATTCTGTACACAAAATGATAGGTACGTACCTACAAGACATAAAACTACTAAAAATTTAAAAATAAATAGTGCAAAAGAAAGGAATGGCGAGATAGTATAATGGCTGCTCAGACACCTGATGAAGGATGGGATGAGCTGTTCCTGAATCATTGAATGTGGGTCTTCAGGCTCCTGTAACTCCTCCCTGATGGCAGTAACAAGAAAAGGGCATGTCCTGGATGGTGAGCATCCTTAATAAAGGATTGGGACTTCTTGAGGCACTACATTTTGAAGAAACCCTCAACTGGGAAGGGTTGGCTCCATGATGGAGCCTCTTGTGGTCCTGTGCTTGGAGCTTCCATACAAGAATGTGATGTATCCAATTTGAATGCTCTCCTCTGTACATCCATAGAAATACGCAAATATTTGTGGTGACATACCAAATCTCCTGGCTTTATTTCTTCATGATTGCATCAATATGTTGAGCCCAGGGTAGTGATTGTGGTCTCCAAATGAGGAAGTCAAGTATCCATTTGTAGAAAGAGGTACAGAGGCTCGGGTATTGATGCTTGATAATACTGAGTGGATGATGGTCTTGAAAGCTGAGCTATAATCAATCAATAGCAGCTGGACATAAGTTTTGCTGTTGTTTAGGTGCTACAAAACAGAACAGAAAGTCAGTGAGGCTGTCTGCTGTAGACCTGTTGCAACAGTTGGTGAAACACAGTCATAAAAAACCTCTTGAGTCACTACATTATGGTAGATGTGAGGGTCATCAGTCAATAGTCATTGAGGCAGCTCACCCTGCTCTTCATGGGCATCGGAATGAATGATGCCCTTTTGATCAGACCACAGCAATGAGAGGTTAAAATGTCCTTGAGCACTCTAGCCAGTAGGTCATTACAGGTTTTAAGTACCTGACCAAGTACACCAATGGGGTCTGACCCCATGCAAGGGTACATCCAGTTGTAGGATGTTCTGCTATTGGCCTTTGAGACTGAGATCACAGGGTCACCAGATGCTGTGGAGATTCACAAAGATGTGGCATTTTTCTCTCCTTCAAAGCATGCTTAAAAGCCATTCATCTCACTGGGGAGTAAAGCATCACTGGATTGCAAGCTGGTGTATTTCACCTTACTGGTGTAATAAGGCAAACCCTGCCACACCTGTTGTGAATTCAACTTTGTCTCGAACTTCATACTCTAAGATCATGCCTGGGATATTTCTCAAACTCTAGATCGCCAGTTTTGAATGCCACAGATTTGGTCTCAGCAATATTTCAGAGGTGCACAAACAGGCAGGGAATGCCTGGGATAGTTAAATTGGCATCATAGCGAGCGCAGACATTTTTTGCCCTGGAGGAATCATAGTGTCTGACATCAGCAATGCAATCCTTCAAGCAGCCATTGACAAGTTAACATTGCTTTTATTAAGGAGTCTTGTTGTTGTAGAACCTGGTGAGGTAGCATGCTCATACTGTGTTAATCCTCACTCCTGTGGAGACCTGTCATTCCAAATCTCAATCTCACCTAGTTCTACCTGATAACAGCTTGTGCATGTGCATCTTTAAGCTGCTTCTTCTAGTTGCAACCTTTATTGGTTGTCAGCAGCACAATGGACCCATGAGTTCTTCCTGTGAACAATGCCCTATGACTTCATAATTTTTTTTCTAAGAATGCACCTTTCTGGTCCCCTTGAATTTCAAGCCAGACAGGAATTGATAATGCAGCTTCTAGTTCTATTAGTGATAAAAATATACACAGTTTTGCTTCATAAAATAGAGTCTATCTTCCTATTGTTTAATTGTCCAGCAATCTTGTGCATATATTGAGAACTAGATGCAGCCTTCTTAAAAGGGAAATATTCATGATATTCTTAAAAGGGGAATGCACATTTCTTAAGGTGGCTGTATAATACCATACCGTGATAACGCCATGATCAAGATATTTCTTACACTGACCTGATATGTTGCTAGGATGCATGGTCAGTTGGTTTCTCCATCATTTGCCTTGGAGCAGCAATCTACCAGTAACAAACCCGCTGGTTGTAAGGTGCAACACTCGGAGGTGTGAGTGAAGTGGGTAGTGCATCTGGTGGGGAAACTGAAGGGCTTGCTATCACCTTAAAGTCATATTTTACCAATTAAATTAGAGGAATTTTGGGAGGAAGAAAAGTCAACAGATTATTGTTTGCATGGTGAGCTGTGGTACAAGGGGATCTTGGTGGACAGGAATTTAGCATGAAGATATAACAAGTAATTAGGGAGGTAAGTGGAGTGTTAGCCTTTACTGTAAGTAGAATGGAACACAAACGTGGAGGTGGTTTGCCACAGCTGCCAGTGGCACCTGAGAGACCAAATCAGAAATACTGCATTCAATTTCAGTCTCCTTATTTAAGATGAGAAAGAAATCCACATAAGGTTCAGAAGAATGATTCCTGAGATTTATGGAGAGCAATTGACCCACTACCAGAACTGAATGCAGTTTTGAAGAATAAAAGGTGATGTAATTGAAACATGCTAAATTCTGACAGGGTTTGACAGATTGATGCTGAAATGATGTTTTCCCTTCTGGGGAAATCTTGAACAAACAGGCAGAGTTACAGGACAAAGGTTACCCATTTAAGACAGATGAGGACAAATTACTTCTCTCAGGGGCCCCTGCACACTCTTTTTGCTCTGCCTTTCTCTGAATTTGCTTCCGGTTTAAGATGGTGCCGGTGAAACACAGGGACTGCTTGCTGGTGACAAATAAAACAAAGAAAATAACTAAATACTTCATTAACTACACTTCTACTGCTAAACGATCACTGCAAACAATAGATTGTAACGTCCCTGACGGAGTTGAGATTTTGAACTGCCTGTACGACTGGGCATTTTTGTGGTGGGTACTGAAGTCAACATTTGGCCATTCCTGGAACGAACTTGAAGACAATTCGATTCAGCAGAAATGAGGCAAAGCGAACAGAGGCGATGCAGAGTCGAAGCAGCGGGGCCTGGACACGAGATTTGATCAATTAAGCACCAAGCCGAATTGAGATGGAGGGGCAGTGGCCTGAGAAGGTATTGAAGTGGCAGAGTCTAGGTCTGAGAACAAGGTCTGGACGATTTAAGTGCCAGACTAGATTGCATAGGACAGGCTGTTGAGGCCAGAGACAAGGCACAGGCCGGTTCCAATCACAGCTCCATGAGGTTTACTCATCTCCGCACTAAACTTGTTACTCCTCAAGGGTTATTCATCTTTGCATCAAACTGTGGCTGTGGTCTGCAACTTTCTTGGTGTTGTGGTGAACTAGATATACCTGTCTGACTGCTCCTGTGGCTCCTCCCACAGACCCTGCTGACTGCTCCTGTGGCTCCTCCCACAGACCCCTGTATAAAGGTGACTGTGGGCTGCTGCTCTCCCTCATTTTCCCCAGGATGTAGTGTTGTTTATTCTTCCAGTCAATAAAAGCTGATATCTCGCTTCCTAAGTCTCAGCGTGAGTTATTGATGGTGCATCAGGTGTGAACTCACTTTTATGAACTTCAGTGCAGAATGCTGTTTGCCTGCTTCTATTTTGCACATTTTTTTTCTTTTTTCTCTCAGCATGTTTGTTTGAAGGTCTTCTTTTGTTTTAATGGGTTCTTTGTTTTGTAGCTGCCTGTAAGAAGCCAAATCTCAAGGTTGTATGAAGTATACACACTTAGATAATAAATTTACTTAGAACTTTGAATTTTCACCCCATAAATATCTTACCACACTCGTACATCAGTCATGGTAAACATCCTGCTTTCCTCATAGGTTAAACTTGCATTCAGGAAAAAGGAGATGTGGAGACACAGGAAGCTGATCACGTTTTCACCATAACAGAAATAATCAATGTTGTTGGATGAAGGAAGACACACAGTAATGGAGATAGAGAGTCTGAAGTGTTTCACAAGTGGTTTAGCCTTCCTATACTTTCTTTTGATTAATAAAGTTTTTGGTAAATGATAAATTATATTATTTCTTGTTACATGACCAGAAAGTTAATGTTTAGTTTCGGGTAGAAATCCTATATTGAATGGTGGAAGAACGAGGAAAGATGTGAATTGACTGTCCTTGTAGGAGGGTTGGTGAGGGGAAGGGGGGGCAGAGTGGGTAGAGTACTGCGTAGTTCTTACTCAACATAGTTCCTTCCAAAGGGCACCAGCTGCATGTTTGCATCTGTTCCTATGCATTTCTTTGCAACTTTAGATGTATTGTAGCACTTCTACAGGCATAAAAAATGCAAAACGCACTAATTTACCATGACATGGGGCACCTTCTTAAAGCTGCATTGAAAGAAGCCCACACGTTTAACCAGGCTGCAGAAATGCTGTATGAACATTCATTGATAACTTTGACAAAGATTTCTGTTTATTACAGATCCATTCGTTCTGTACTTTGTTTAATATGTGAAGAATTCTTGCAAGAATCCTGTCTTCGTGGATAGTGGAGAGGGATTCAGGGAGAAGGGCTCACATTGTCCCCATACTGGAGGATGAAAGAGGAGGATGATGAAGGGTTGGTACAAAGCAAAGGTATTCGTTTTGTGTATTCACATCAGCAGCACATCAAGCATGTATGATGCACTGCTGTTGTGAATACACCAACAACACATACTGTAAATGAAATAGATGTTCATGTGACTCACAAATTAATGTCATCCATCAGCGATACACATACCGGTAACACCGCACTTGAAATAAATCTGATATTTCTGGCAGTCCATAGGCAAAGGGGACATTATTCAGCCACTAAATGCAGTTGTAAACACAGACTAGTGTTGGTGGTATCATCTGGATGAAGCAGGCAGAGCAGCCAACAGCAATGATCTCCACTGAGAATCGTTGGTAATGTTGTCCCTGCTGTAGCAGAGGATGTAGCTCTTGAAACAGGAGATTCCACACATGTGTAGCAGATGCTCTGGTGTGCAGATTGCTTGTGCTACTCTTCAAGGAGAAAAGCAGCTGAGTTTTTACACCCATTTGTACTGCGATACTTTCCGTGAACCCAGTTTCCTCTGTTCCCTCCATGAGTCAGAATCAGGATTAATATCACCAGCATATGTTGTGAAACAGCAGCAATACATGAAAAAAATGGAATTACACTCAGTAAGTATATGTACCCATATATTACATAAAGTTAAAAATGCGTAGTGCAAAAACAGAAACAAACAAAGCAATGAGATAGCGTTCCTGGGTTCAATGTCCATTTAGAAATCGGATGGCAAGGGGGGAAGAGGCTGCTCCTGAATCACTAGATGTGGACCTTCAGGTTTCTTATCTCCTTCCTGTTTGTAACAATGAGAAGAGGGCATGTCCTGGGTGATGGGGGTCCTTAATGATGGACGCTGCCTTTCCAAGGCACCACTCCTTGAAGATGTCTTAGATACTACAGAGGCCAGTACCCATGATGGAGCTGACTAATTTTACAACTTTCTGCAAATACTTCGGTCTTGAGCAGTAGCCCCCCATACCAGACAGTCAGAAACTGTAGAAGTTTTCGAGTGCTTTAGTTGGAATACCAAATTTCCTCAAACTCCTAATGAAAAATAACTGCTCCCTTGCCTTATTTATAGCTGTGTCGATATGTTGAGATGAGGTTAGATCTTTAGAGATATTGATACTCAGGAACTTAAAATTGCTCACTCTTTTCAATTCTGATCCCTCTATGAGGACTGGTTTGTGTTCCCTCATCTTACCCTTCCTGAAGTCCACAATCAGCTCTTTGGTCTTGCTAACATTCAGTACCAGGTTTTTGCTGCAATGCCACTCAACTAACTGGTATATCTTGCTCTTGTATGCCCTCTCGTCACCATTTGAGATTCTGCCAACAATGGTTGTATCAACAGCAAATTCATACATGGAGTTTGAGCTGTGTCTAGCCGCACAGTCATGGGTGCAGAGAGTGTCGAGCGGCAGGCTAAGCACACATCCCTGTGGCATGCCAGTGTTGATTGTCAGTGAGGTGGACATGTTACTTCCAGTCTGCACAGATTGTGGTCTTCTGGTTAGGAAGTCATGCTGCAGTGTAAATGATCCTTCCATTGGCTGACTTGCTTCCCACATTAAAGCTGGAGAGGCCAAAGATATTTCTATCGTTAATGAACAACAATAAGAGGAAACTTAAAATCTGTCTTTGTGTTTACTGATTAACAATCGTTTCTCTATGAAGTCAGACAATGCTGGAAATGCTCAGCAATTCAGACAGTTGCTGTGGTGAAAGAGACACTGGGTTAAACTTTTAAGCTTGCAACTAATCTTTAGCTTTCCATGCAGCTGGGCTAGACATCATCTCAGGACAAGTATTTAGGGAGTGTGCACACTAGCTCACTGACATCTTCATAGACATCTTCAACACTTCGCACACCCAGGTTCCTGTACCCTCATGCTTTAAATCAGCCACCATTATCACTGCACCACTGAACTCTACACATTCTGAGCTAAATAACTACCGCCTAGTGGAACTGACACCCATCATCATGAAGTGTTTTGAATGGCTGGTAGTAAAGCATATCAGAAACTTTATTCCTACTACACTGAAATTTCACCAATATGCTTATCGACAGAACAGCTCTACAACAGCTGCCATAGCACCTGGTTATGACAGACCTACAAAACAAGAATACTTATGTCAGAAGGCCGTTTCTGGATTTTAGTTCAACATTCAACACAATTGTCCCACAGATCTTAAGATCATAGGAGTAGAATTGGCCATTCAGCTCATCGAGTTTGCTCTGCTATTCAATCATGGCTGATCCCAGGACCCACTCAACCCCATACACCTGCCTTAATCACCATATTCTTTGATGCCCTGGCCAATCTGAAAACTATTAACTTCCGCTTTAATTATATGCACGGACTTGGCCTCTACCACAGTCTGTAGCAGAGCATTCCACAGATTCACTACTCTCTGACTAAAATAAATCCTCCTTACTTCTCTTCTAAAAGGTTGCCCCACAATTTTGAGGCTGTGCCCTCTAGTTCTGGGTACCCCCAACATAGGAAACATCCTTTCAACATTTGGTAGGTTTCATTGAGATCTCCCCACATTTTTCTAAATTCCGGTGAGTACAGTCTAAATTCTAGTGAGTACAGGTCCAAAGCTGCCAAACACTCCTCATATGTTAACCCCTTCATTCCAAGAATCATTCTCATTAACCCCCTCTGGACTCTCTTCAATGACAACACATCCTTTCTGAGATATAGGGCCCAAACCTGTTGACGATACTCCAAATGTGGCCTGACTAGTTTCTTATAAAGACTCAATGTAAAGCATCTTGATGAATGAACTCCTACCCGTGGATATAAATACATCTCTTGCAACTAGGTATTGGACTTCCAAACCAACCGACTTCAGATAGTCAGAACGTACAATTGCACCTTCCTCCCGATCAGCGGCAAAACGGGTACCCCCCCACCCCACCTCCCCACCACCAATAGTGTGCTGAGCCTGTAGGTTTTTGCAAATAAAACAACACGAGTTTTATGTTTAAGAAAAACATAACAACTCATTTATTGTACTCCAAACACTGAACACAAAAAACCACAGTAACAGAACTTCACATAAAATGTCATCATGCCAGGCCAGCCTCTTAAAGTGAACCCCAGCTCAATGTCTGTGGTTGTGAAATATGTGCGTTTCCACCAATTCCATTACCCTACAAGCCCATTGCTGTACAAAAACACTAGCAAATTTCTACAAATGTACCATGGAGAGCATTCTGACAGGGTGCATCACCATCTGGTATGCGGGTGGGGTGGGGGGTGCTACTGCACAGGATCGAAGTAAGCTGCAGAAAGTTGTAAACTTAGCTCCATCATGGGCACCAGCCTCCATAGTATCCAGAACAGCTTCAAGGTACTGTGCCTCAGAAAGCCCGTGTCCATCATTAAGCTCCCCCACCAGCCAGGGCATGTACTCTTCTCATTTCTACCACCAGGGAGGAGGTACAGGAACCTGAAGCCGATGATTCAGGAACAGCTTCTTCCCTTCTGCCATCTGATTTCTGAATGGATATTAAACCGGTGAACACTACCTCACTACCTTTTTATTTCCTTAACTTTTTTTGCAATACTTAGTAGATTCAACTATTTAACATTATATCTATACTAATTCACAGTTTCCTTTATTTCTCTATTATCATGTATTGCATTGCATTGCTGCCACAAAGCTAACAAATTTCACAATGTATGCTGGTGATACTAAACCTGATCCTGATTCCAGTTCTCCTCTCACACGTAACTGCATGGTGTAACACCCGAGTAATCGCATTGTCGAGTTTGTCGATCACACAACAGTAATGGGGCTCATCACCAACGATGATGAGACAGCTACAGAGAGGAGGTGGAAGAACCAGGCAAATAACCTCAACCTCAAAGCCAACACGACAAAGGAGATGGTTATTGTCTTCAGGGGAACTCACAACAGTCACACCCCTCTTTACATTGGCAGCACAACAGTGGTAACTGTGAGCAGTTTCAAACTCCTGGCAGTGCATACCTCGTGCAAATTCTCATGGTTCCAGAACACGATCAGGAAAGCTCAGCAATGCCTCTGTTTCCTGAGGATGTTGAAGAGAGTGGGACTCATGCACATTTATAGTTATGTCCTTCTACAGACGCCCAGTAGAGAGCACCCTAACATGCCGCATCACGGAATGGTACAGAAGCTGCACAGCAGTGAACAGGAAGGCTTACAGCGGGTAGCCAAAACCGCCCAACAGTCTACCAGCCATCAAGGACATGTACAAAAAGGTGCCTGAAGGATCGCACCCACCCTGCTCATGGACTGTTTGTCCCACTCCCATCAGGGAGGAGGCTACGCAGCTTCCACGCCAAGATCACCAGATTCAAAAGCAGTCACTTTCCCCAAGTGGTAAGGCTGATCGACACCTCCAGCCACTACCCCACCCCTCCACATCCCCAACCACCACTACTTTATCATTTCCTGTCAGAATCAACTTACATACAGACATTCATGTGCCCAGTGTTACCTTATGGTTATACAATCAAACTATGTATATAAGCTATATTATGTGTTTATATTTATTGTGTTTTTTATTATAATGCAATAAAATATAGGGGCAGAATTAGGCCACTCAGCCCATCAAGACTTCTCCATCATTCTTTCATGGCTGATTTATTATTCCTCTCAACCCCGTTCTCCTGCTTTCTAATCATAACCTTTTATGCCATGATAAATCAAGAACCTATCACACTCTGCTTTAAGTATACTCAGTGACTTGGCCTCCACGGCTGTCTGTGGCAAGAAATTCCACAGATTCACATTCTCCAGCTAAAGAAATTCCTCCTCATCTCCATTCTAAATAGACATCCCTCTATTCTGAGGTTGTACCCTCTGGTCATAGACTCCCTCACTATGGGAAACATCCGCTCCACATCCACTCTATCTAGGCCTTTCAATATTGAACAAGCTTAAATGAAATCCACCGCCCCCCCCCCCCCCCCCACCATTCTTCTAAACTCCAGTAAGTATAGGCCCAGAGCCATCAAATGCTCCTCTTGATTAATCCTTTTATTCCTGGAATCATTCTCCTGAATCTCCTCTGAACCCTCTCCAATGTTAGCACATCTTTTCATAGATAAGGGGCCCAAAATTGCGCACAATACTCCAAGTGTGGTCTGCCCAATGCCTTATAAAGCCTCAGCATTACATCCTTGCTTCTATATTCTAGTTCTCTCGAAATGAATGCTAACGCTGCATTTGTTTTCCTTACCACTGACTCAATCTACAAGTTAACCTTTAGGGAATCCTACACAAGGACTCCCAAGTGCCTTTGCACCTCTGATTTTTGAGTTTTCTTCTCATTTTGAAAATAGTCTATGCCTTTATTCCTTCTACTAAAGTGCATGACCATACACTTTCCTACATTGTATTCTATCTCTCATTTCTTTGCCCATCATCTCAATCTAATCTAATTCTTTCTGCGGAAAGCCTTCTTTTCAGCAATATCTGCCCCTCCACCTATCTTTGTATTGCCCATAAATTGGCCATAAAGCCATCAATTCCATCATCCAAGTCATTGACATATGATATGAAAAGGAGCAGTCCCAACAACTGACCCCTGCAGAACACCACTAGCAGCCAACAGATAAGGTCCCCATTTATTCCCACTCTTTGCCTCCTGCCAGTCAGCTAATTTTCTACCCATGCTAATATTTTTCCTGTATTACCATGGGCTCTTATCTTGCTAAGCTTGTCATGTGTGACACCTTGTCAAAGGCCTTCTGAAAATCCAAGTATTCAACATCCACTGCATCTCCTTTGTCTATCCTGTCTGATATTTGCTCAAAGAGTTCCAACAGGCAAGCTTTCCCCTTAAGGAAACCATACTGACTTAGACTTGTTTTATCATGTGCATTCAAGTACCCTGAAACCTCAGCTTTAATAATGGATTCCAACATCTTCCCAGTCATTGGAGTCAGGTGAACTGGTCTATATTTTTTTTTCTTCTGCCTCCCTCCCTTCTTAAAGAGTGGAGTGACATTTCCAGACCTCCGGAACCATTCAAGAATCTAGTGATTCTTGAAAGATTGCTGCTAATGACTCCACAATCTCTTCAGCTCCCTCTTTCAATAGGTTTCAACAGGTACATTTAAAGTCAGAAAAATGTATACAATATAGATTCTGAAATTCTTTTTCTTCTCATAACCCCCATGAAAACAGAGGAGTACCTCAAAGAATGAATGACAGTTAGAACCTCAAAGCCTCTCCCCAGCTCCCCCCTCCCACACACATGCAACAGCAAGGCAATGACCCCCCCCACCAGCAAAAAAGCATCAGCACCCCCACCAAGCACTCAAGCGTGCAGCAAGCATCAATAAAGACACAGAATTGCAGTATCCAAAAGACTACTCATTCACCCAGTAATTCAACATACCACAGGGTCCTGACGAAGGGTCTCGGCCCGAAACGTTGACTGCTCATTTCAACGGATGCTGCCCGACCTGCTGAGTTCCTCCAGAGTGTTTGTACGTGTTGATTTGACCACAGCATCTGCAGTGTGTTTTGTGTTTACTATTCGTTACTCTGCTATGAAGTCTCTTCGAGGTATGCCTACCCTGAAGAAGTTTAAATCTTCTCTTTGACGGGAGTTCAGTGAGACCCTTTCTCACTGCTCACCCTCTGTGATCTCCGCCTCTCTTCGACTCTTTGATCATGTCCTGACCCAGACACGGTACCACAGCCACGTCTCGTTTTTGGGAATGAGTCTCCGCCGCCATCTCGTACCGCAGGGATTCCAGCTCCAGTTCCAGGCCTCTCAGTTCGGGCCCAGCGAGAATCCCTGGTACCTCCGTTTTATTGATCGTTGCTGCCTCCACTGCTCCCGCCGGATTCTCTGAGGCACACTCACCGCCATGCGGAGATACCAACGGACCCTGTCCCTCCCTCTGCCACCACTCCTGGCCTCGTTCTCCACTGTCTGCCATGGACCTCTCCTACACTTCATTCTCCGCTGGATTCATACCTCCAGCCACCGTTTCTTCTCCTTCTTCACGTCCAAGAAGGATCATAAGCTCGCCTACCTGCAGCCCATGATGACGACCGCCCCCCAGCCCGGACCCCGACCCCTCAGACCGACTTCTCAAGGCCTTCGGCAGGCCGAAGACAAATCCGCCTCTGACTCTGACCCCAACTGGAACCACGGCCTCCTGGACATGTGCACCAGCCCCCGGCACGCCATGGACTCGCTTGCTTCTGACTTGGACCTCAATTCTGGCGCCCTGCAGGCCACAGGATCCGACACCCTCAGCTCCAGATCTAGCTCGGACTGAGATCCTGTCCCTCTCCAGACCGGGACTGTTATTACTGCCGCTGGGTCCTACCACTGTTCTTGTTCCTCTACTACCCCCTATCCTCCCCGCGACTCCCAATCTTCCCTCCACCCCTCATCCCCCTCCATTCCTCTGATCCCTCATCCTCCCCTCAGCCTGCTCTCCCTGAACATCCCACCCCCCCGAGACCTCCCACTCTTTGACCCCAGCCTCAACCCTTGCCTCGTCTTCACCATCCCCTCTGACCTTCCTCTCTCTGAAGCAGAGCGTTCTGTCCTTATCAAGGGCCTCACTTTTGTCCCCCTCCGTCCACACCTCAGTGAGTTCCGTGCCCCCCATGATACTGAACTCTTCTTCCGTCGCCTACGTCTCCGAGCCTAACAAGGATTCCCCTTCCCCTGTTGATGACCCCTTCTCCCGTCTTCAACCCTCCTCCTCCTCCTCCTCCTGGACACCCCCACCGGGCCTTCTACCTGCACTTGATCTTTTCATCTCCAACTGTCGCCGAGACATCAACCATCTCAACTTCACCACTCCTCTCTCCTGTTCCAACCTCACTCCCTCTGAACGCACTGCCCTCCACTCTCTCCGCACTAATCCTGACCTCACCATCAAACCCACAGACAAAGGTGGTGTTGTAGTAGTCCGGTGGACGGACCTCTACCTCATTGAGGCCAAACGGCAGCTCTGTGACACCTCCTCTTACTTACCCCTTGAACAGGACCCCACCAAAAAAATCAAACCATCACTGCCCTTATCAACTCCAGAGGCCTTCCATCCTCAGCCAGAAAACTCATAATTCCCACACCCCGCACTGCTCGGTTTTACCTCCTCCCCAAGATCCATAAGCCTGACTGTCCTGGTAGACCCATAGTTTCAGCCTGCTCCTGCCCCACCGAACTTGTATCTGCCTACCTCGACTCCATTTTGTCACCCATAGTTCAGTCCCTCCCCACCTACATCTGGGATACATCCCATGCCCTCCACCTCTTCAATAACTTCCAGTTCCCCGGTCCCGACTGCAAAAAAGAGTCCTGACGAAGGGTCTCGGCCCAAAACGTTGACTGCTTGTTTCAATGGATGCTGCCCGAACTGCTGAGTTCCTCTACCATGTTTGTATATGTTGATTTGACCACAGCATCTGCAGTGTGTTTTGTGTTAACATGCCACAGGCTCCCTCGCTCCCTAATAAGGGAAAAAGAGGAGTCCCTGTTTCTCAGTGAGAGGGGGGACATAACAAACAACTTGTTGCTTTACAATGTTAGAAGTCTGTTGTGTAGCTTTTTCCGAGCTCTGCGCCCAGAGAGTCAGCACCAAAGAGCCACAGCTCTCCAGACACGCAACCCCCAGCAGCTAACCCGCTGCTCCCGATGTTCCGTGTTCTCTCGCGACGCTTCAGTCAGGGGCACCGGCCCGGAATCAGCGCATCCCCACAGCCACAAAATCCTGGAACCCTGAAAGCACACTTACCTTCCAGACCGCGTCCTTGGGATATGAAAAAGCGGCTGGTCGTGAGGCCCTGACAGCGGGTCCCATTCCCGCAAAGAACCAAAGGTAGTGTGTGACTCCAGGTCAGGATCTTCAAAAGAACCTCGAAAAGGAAAAAAAACAAGATATCAAAGATAAAAATAGAGCAGTTTCTGACAATGCAAGCAAAGGAATCGCTGTTTAACGCTATCTTGGCTTTGCTCCGCCTCTCCTCAAAATCATAGCGTACAGTCCATCTAGTCCAGGTGACTTATCTACCTTCAGACTTCTTGGCTTCCCAAGCACCTTCTCCTTAGTAATAGCAACTGCACCCACTTCTGTCCTCTGACACTCTCAAATTTCTGGCACTATGCTATTGTCTTCCACAGTGAAGACTGACGCAAAATACTTAAGTTTGTCTGCCATTTCCTTGTCCCCCATTAGTACCTCTCCAGTGTAACTTTCCAGTGGTCTACTCTCTCCCTCCTTTACTCTTTATACTGTAAATCTAAAAATATTTTTGTATCCTCTTTTATATTATTGGCTATCTTACCTTCATATTTCTTTTCAATCCTTCTGACTTTTTAGTTGTCTTCTGTTGGTTTTTAGAAGTTTCCCAGTCCTCTAAATTTCTTATTAACTTGTGCTGTATTGTATGACTTCTGTTTTGTCTTAATGCTGTTTTTGACTTTCCTTTTCAACTATGGTTATTGTGCTCTTTATCTTACTGTGTTTTTTAATATATGCTGCATCAGATCAAGAGTAACAAATCATTCTGTTCTCCTTTACATTTGTGTACCGGAAATTACATTAAACAATCATAAACATCACCCGAGACCTGTTTTAGGACATGACTTCACTTGCTAGAGTACTCATTGACATATGTTTATCACAGATGAATTTGGAGGACGTCAATTCTCCTTGTGGGAGAACTATGATTTCCTGCCAATTGTCACCCATACTTTGTGATAGGATTCACTATAATGGCAGTACTGAACATACACCCTAATGTAGACCCTAATGAAGCATTGAACTATACACAGATTTTTTGGGAACGAGCATGTGCTTGCAGAATGCAGGCATCCTAAACTGCAGCAGTCATTTGTATTTTCTACCCACTATTGGCCCATTCACACCAAAAATACAGACCAACAAGAGGATAAACTTGGAAGTTCTGAATGGTGCCTGCTGCAGAATAGCAAGACAAAAAGTAAATAGTCCTCTAGTAAATAATGACTCCAAAACAAGTTGTGCAGAAAGACCAGACAGAATCAGAATTTCCATATAACTTACAAGAGTCAAAGAAAACAACCGTGACTTGCAAAATCCGTGGCATAATGCATATAGCAAAGATGAGTATTAGAAATTCTGGTATCCTTGGGCTTTGGAAGGTCTAATTCAGGAAAACAGTAACATTATGTTGACAGATGGTATAAGTGGACCATGTGGAAAGTTTGAATGAGCCCAAATGCCTGAAAAATTATGTATTTTGTTTAAAATATATATTCTAGTGAACAGTCCCTTACAAAGGGACATTGGAAATTATTAGCACCTAGCCCTGCATTAGAAAGTTTAATAGGCACTGAATATTTGAGCGCAGCTAGATTGCTACAAGCTCAAGGAGGAAAGCAATAATCAAGACAGCACCAATTAATCATTTCCTTGTGGAGGTAAAGACAGATTCTTGTTGCATGAATAAACATCGTAGCCTTCCTTCAGCAGATAAAAATAATTTGAGATTTCACATTTTGCTGTTGACAATATTTTGGATCTTTAGTAAATGACCATTTTAAACTAGATCTTTAAAAAAGAACTGTATTTTTGTGAATCACTTGCAGAGCTTATCTCTTTAATGGAGACTATTTCTGAAACATATTTCACAATAAAATAAACACTTTTTTCATCTCCAGATTCTATACAATATGAATTCATGCAACTGCAGATCTATTTATTATGTTAGACAGAAGCAATGTTGGTACCTTGTACTTATCCACTCCTAAATATTATTATCTTTTTCATTTGATTCAATTCATGGCAGAATCCCACAAAAACAATCGAAGTGAATAATGCTGTTCATCGCAGTTCTAATGAAAGGCCCATGTACAATCTATTGCATTCAGTATCACTCAGCAGAGATCAGATTATCAGTTCTAAATTGTATTGAAATTCTAATCTGAAAGAGAAACAGTGTTATGGACCCTGGGATATAAAGGAATTGGCTATTTTAGTTTACTGACCATCAGCTACACAATCAATTGTTGCATTTGGCAAACAATGTGCAACCATTTATCCAGGCTGAATTTGATTTCCTTTCTACAAGAACAGAAAGGCACATAATAATAGGAGAAGCAGTAGGCCACCTGGCTCGTCAGACCTACTCAGCCATTCAATATGATCATGACTGATCCGCCACAGGCTCATCTCCTATTCTGGACCAGTTCCCCATGGATCTCAATTCCCTAATCAGTTCCCCAATATACTTAATCACTTTTTTAATTACTCTCAATGATCGACCCTCCAGGGATTCATCATCGTATCAAAGTAGAAATTTTGTAAATTGCTATATTATTGTCATATGTACTGAGGTACACTGAACAGCCTGTCTAATATGCTGTCCATACAGATAATTTCTTTGTAAATGTGTATGAAGCAGTACAAAGCAAGTTAACAACAGAATGAAGAATAACACGAGGAAATCTGCAGATGCTGGAAATTCAAGCAACACACACAACAACACACACCAGCATTTTGTGTGTGTAGAATGAAGAATAATGTGTTTCAGCTACAAAACAAATGCAGTGCACTAGATGATAAGGTAAAAGGTTATAATGAGGTAGACTGTGAGGTCAAAAATCCATCTTATTGTACTAAGGAACCATTCAATAGGTTTATAATAGTGGGACAGAAGCTGTCCTTGAGCCTGGTAGTTCATGCTAATAGGCTCTTGCAACTTCCGCTCAATGAGAGCGGAGAAGAGGAGGGCGTACCCAGAATGAGTGGATAATGATGGACGTTTTACCAAGGGCGTGAGAAGTGTAGACCAACACCATGGAAGGGAGGCTGGTTTCTGTGATGTATTGATTGATCTATGTCTTTAGGATGTTATATGGTTCATTAGAATCATGCCCAAAATTCCATAAAATACAGATTTAACTTCTTTAGTCATTCATTATAGGATGACTATTACATCTCAAATATTAACCTAATGTACACACAGTGGCCACTTTTTTAAGTACACCAATGTACCTGCATATTAATGCAAATATCTAATCAGCTAATCAGGTGGCAACAACTCAATGCATAAAAGCATGCAGACATGGTGAAGAGGTTCAATTGATGTTCAGACCAAACATCAAAATGGAGGAGAAAGGTGATAGTTGGTGCCAGATGGGGTAGTTTGAGTATCTTAGAAACTGGAGATTTCCTGATATTTTCACCTAGAAGAGTGTCTAGCATTTACAGAGAATGGTGTGAAAACCAAGAAAAACATCCAGTGACTGATAGTTCTGTGGGCAAAATTGCCTTGTGAATCTGAGTTCAGAGAATGGCCAGACTCGTTCAAGCTGACAGGAAGGTGGCACTAACTCAAATAACAACGCGTTACAATGGTGGTGTGTAGAAGAGCATCTCTGAAGGCACACCATGTCCAACCTTCAGGTAGAAGGGCTAAGCAACAGAAGACCACAAGCATACACTCAGGGACCACTTCATTGGGTACTTCCTACACTTAATGAAGTGGCTGCTGAGTGTATCTCTGCGGTTTCTTGTGATGATGGGCAGAGCAATCCATTATGCATCCTGATAGAATGGTTCATTAATGAAAGTTAGTGAGTGTCAAAGGGAACATGCTGAGGTTCCCTAGCCTCCTGAGGAGGTAGAAGTGCTGGTGAGCTTTCTTGGCTATAGTGTCAACTTAATAGGATCAGGATAGGCTATTTGGTGATGTTCATTCCAAGGAACTTGAAGATCTCAACCACCTCAACCTTAACATTGTTGATGTAGACAGGATCCCTTCCTGAGGGCAATAAGCAGATCTTTAGTTTTGTTGACATTGAGGGAAAGGTTGTTGTTATAATACCATGTTGGTAAGCTCTTTATCTCCTTCCTGCACTTTGATTCATCATTGTTTGAGGTGCTGCCCACTACAGTGATACTATCTCCAAACTTTTCGATGAAGTTAGAGCAGAATCTGGGCATATATTTGTGAGTGTAAATAGAATAGAGGAGGGGGTCTGAGGATTTAGCTTTAAGGGGTGCAATGCAGGGGATGACAATGGGAGAGATGTTGCTGCCTATCCTTATTGATTTTGGCTAGGAAGTCAAAAGAAGATTTGCAAAGGGATGTGTATGAATATCAAGCCTGGGAAATCAAGAGGAGCTTGCTTAGAATTATAGTACTGAAGGCAGAGCCTAACGTGGGTGTCATTCTTATGAAGATGCTGCAGAGATTAGTGTAGGGCCAGGGAGATGGTGGCTGCCATAGACCTGTTTAAGTAGCAGGCAAATTGCAATGAGTGGAGGTTGTCTGAGTAGCTGGAGAGAATGCGTGTCATGGCCAGCTTCTTGAAGTACTATATAGTGGTGAATGTTGGAGCCACCAACCAGTAAGTAGTGATGAAGGCACATTACCTTGTTTTTTGTAGGTACTGGGAAGGTAGTATTCTTCTTAAACAAGGTGGGAATAGCAAATAGAAGCAGGGAGAGGCTTAAAATATCTGCAATTATTCCTCCAGCTGATCTGCACAGGATCTAATGATATGGCCATGTTACCACCCAGGTCAGATGTTTTCCATGGGTTTACTCTCTAGAAGATTAATTTTTCATTTGCAACTGTGGTTGTAGGTTTAGGTGCCCTGGAGACTGTCATGAGCAGTATTGACAAACCTATCCCCTTCTGTTTAAAGTGTGCATAGAATGTGGTAAGCACATTGAAACAGGAAGAACTATTGTTAGCAACCCTGTCTGCCTTCATCTACAAACTTCAGTTTGAAGTGATCACCCCTTTTTTTGTAGTTATGTTCCCTTGTGGAAGCAACTCTCCCACTAACAGAAACATTTTATCATCTGCCTTGTAATGCCTCTTTAGTACGTTATATGTTTTGATAAGATTGCCCCCAAAATTCCATAAAATAGAGATGTAACTTCTTTAGTCATTCATTGTAAAACATCTGTTTCATCTCTCACGTTAACTCAATATATCTTTTCTAGATTGCCTCCAATCCTAGGATAATTTTTTCTTAGGGGCACCAAAACTTTACACAGGACTACAGACTACTCCAGCCTCTCCAAATACCCTGTACAATTATAGCAATACTCATATTTCATGAACTTCAACATTCATGCAATAAGGCCCAACATACCACTTCCCTTCCTAACTAGCTGCTGCATCCACATGATAATATTTAGTGATTTGTGCACAAGAACATTGAGATATATCTCTACTTTACTCACTTGCAATCCCTGATTAGAAAATAATCTGTCCTTTAATTTGTTTTACAAAAGTGCCTCACCTCAAACTTTCCCACATGAGACTCCACTTGCCCAGATTTCACCCACTCAATCAATCAATGTCTTATTGTAGAGTCCAAACATTCTTCTTGCAGCAACATCTGATCTATTTTCACATTTTTGGTGAACTTGGATACCGTACTGTTTGACCCTTCTTTCAGCTCATTAATCATGATGGTAAATGTTGGTCCTAATTTCCTGCATTCACTCTAAACCTCATACCTATACAAGTGCTTTATAAGTGATACTATAGTACTCACCCCATCTGCTTCATCTTATTTCTTATACTAACTGCACTCTGCCCATTAGATCCCTTTTAGATCCTTCCCTACTCACTCTAAATCTGTACCCCCTAGTTTTGGACCCCAATCCTAGAGGAGAGCATGCCTCTCATAATTTTAGTCATTTTTATAAGATTGCACATCATTCTCCTATGTCCCAAGGAATAAAGGCATAGCCTGCCAAACTTTGGGCAGGGCATCAAAGGTTATGGGGAGAAGGCCAGGCAGTGGGGCTGAGGAGGGGAAAAAAGGATCAGCCATGACTGAACGGCAGAGGAGACTCAATGGGCCAAATGGCCTAATTCTACTCCTATGTCTAATGGTCTTAACCTCTCCCTATAACCCAGGCCCTTTTTGCCTTTACAGCATCCCGCTAAATCTTCTCTACACTCTTTACAGTTTAACCATATCTTCCCATTTACAGAGCAGTCAAAATGACACATGGTACTCCATGTGTAGCCTCACCAACAGCTCACACAAGTGCAACATAATGTCCCCAATACTATATTCAGTGTCCTAACAAACTAAATACTCTTTTCACTGCCCTATCTACCTGTTAGGTTGCTTTCACTGAACATTTCACTGGTTATCCCAGGTCTCTCTGTTCCATTACAATCCCTGGTGCTACCTCCTCGGGCAGATTTGTCAAAGACATAAACTATATTAAGTTGGTTTGATTGCATTAACTTTTCCAAATGTTTAAATATAAAAGAGTGTTTTTTTTTTACAATTTTTGTCATAATAATCCATGTATCTTGCTCAGGGAGAATATTGAGAAGTCACAGATTTAATCTTGTTGAGATGGGAAGTAAATAATGCCATACAGTTCAGCCATTGATGCTTCAGTAAGAATAATGTGCGTACATTATGATTAAATATATGCAGCTGATACTAAAGTCATCAAATAAGTCCAGATTGTGTTATTTAGTCCTTATCTTAGGACTTGGATCTCTCAAATGAAAATAAATCTGTGCCTATACAATCAGATATCATGCCACAGTTTGTGAAATACAACAATCCATCTCACTGTAATTAACTTTGTAGAGAAATCATTTTTTTTAAAGACTCTAAAAGTGCACATGGCAATTTTTATTTGGTAGTTATAATTTGCTAAGTATGAAGTACAGACAGTCACTGGGTTACCTAAAAGTTCTGTTCCTGAGGATTGTCTGTAAGCCAATTTCTTCATAAGAGAGAAATGTCTGTTTTCTGCAGTAACACATATCACAGCATAGTTAGATATCTGAAGCCCTGATGCAATGAACCAAAACACCTTCTCCTGTACCATGTGACTTGATGACTACTGTATAGGATCAAAATACTGTGTGTATGTGTATATATAAATATATATATATATTTACTGTGATTTACATTTCGTTAGATTATCATGAATTGTATTGTACTGCAGCCACAAATACAGCAAATGTCAGGAATATGATGGTGATATTAAATCAGATTCTGACACTGTATCATTTCTCAACTTTATTTCCGTTCAAAGGAAATAAAAAGCAAGTCTTGCTAGTAGACAAACACTATAAACTTTGTTAACAATCTTTTTTCCATGATGTTTTGTTTGTTTGTTGCACCTCTATGAAGCCAAATTCAGAACAGTAATTGCAAAGGAATCATTGAAGCTATTTTGCAGCCCTCTATTCCCTTGTGTGGTGTTCAGTGACAATTGCTGAGCTACAATTTCTTTATTGACTGTCCATTGCATGAAAGGATTAGAGTTATTCATTCTTCACAAAAAGTTAAATAAAGTGCAAAAGTTTCAGCCCATCAATCCTTTGCCTGGCTGTCCAAGGTGACATTTCATTAGCACATTTTGTCAATGAATAAATCCTACAGTGAGCTCAACAGAGAAGGGGAAAACATCTAGTCTTTTTTCATTAGCTCCATCCAAACTTGAACCACTAGAGTTTAGATACAAGAAGCACATGAGCCGGAAGAAGAGCCAGCCTGTCTATAAACTACATTAATCATTCATTCTCTCCAGAGTGCCTTAAGTCACTGCCACATCTCTGTTCCGGTCAAAAATGGCTATTCAATTTTGAGCTGCATGACAGATACATTTCAAGGAAAATCACAGACATAACGACTCCTGCCATGGCTGATAAAGTCCTCATTCGTCAATTAAGAAGTTTCCAATAAGCTGAGATGGATACAGCCGAATAAGACCTGCTTCATGTTACCACACAAGCAGCAGGTCGAAGCAGCTGGACTATGGTTGATTGCTCTCAGCCCCATATTCAGCAGTCGGGTGGCAGAATGCAGAAATTGTACTGAGCTTCGGGAAGTTATTCAGTATGAAGGAACGATAAATATCATTAGTTGAAAATGTGGGAAGCTTTGCAATTCCCTGGAGGTGAAAGAATGATGAAGAAAATGACAAACAATGCTTTATGGCTTGCAATGTGTTGCTTGCTGATTTATTCAGGTACAGAGGTTGAATGCAACAGAGAGGACATTTAAAAGAAAGCTTTTTTTATTCAGTCCCTCTGAAGGCTGTATTTGCCAAGGTGCTGATATTAATCTGATCATATTACCAAAACATTTAAATCCTTGATCCATTAAATAATGAGTGAGCATTTCCAGTGTGCATGCTTGGCCACCACTGAACCATTTACTTTTATCACTTAACATTAGGCTTTATGGCAATTTTTCAACAGACTAACCAAAGTAAGGAAGTGAATGGTATTGGTTTTTTTTTTACTGGTGCTGCTACGTAGAGTTATTTTAACCATTGTAACTGATATGAACAACAATACTGATACATTCCTTAATAGGCTGTGACCTCACAAAGCTTCTAATAGTGGATATGTTTTCAAAGTGCAATCATTATCAAAGTGTGTATACTTTATGAAACCTCGAGATTCATCTCCTTACAGGCAGCCACAAAACAAAGAATCTAAAAAATAAAAAATGACCAAAAAACATCCAATGTACAGAGAGAGAGAGAGAGAGAGAGAGAGAGAGAGAGAGAAAACAAATTATGCCAGCAATAAAAGTAAGCAAATAGTTTTTGGAACAAAAGTGAGTCCTGTGACATGAACCCCAAAGAAGCCAGAGGAGCCTACAGTCTCAGCCTCGGTTAGGCACGTAGCGGAGTAAATGTAGAGGAGCCTGCAGACACAAAGCCTGGAGCACCTGGAGAAGGCTCTCATTGAATCAAACTGTGCTGATGTAGTTTATTAATGTGTGATCTATTGAAAGAAGTATAACCTTCATTAATATTTCCTAATTGATAGTTTGCAATTATATGACATGGTGTACAACATTGTGATTGCTTGCAAGACTAGATTGTTTTACTTCATTGGTTAAAACAATAGTGACATGGCTTTTTTATGACAGGACCTAAGTTATATATTTCCACACTGAAACAAGCTGCAGAGCCTCATTGGCCCAGGCATGGATGTCTGGTTGCAGATCATGACTCTGAATCAATTATTTTTAACAAATTAATTGGCACAGAAATGCTGAAGTCGTATTATTTAAGCCAAATGTCAGAATGGACCTCCCATCTTCAGATGATGGATCACTCGGATCTTGTCATTGTAATCCAAGTGCACAGAAAACCTGGGAGCTGGTTTATTCCATAGATCATAAGACCAGAAGGTATAGGAGCATAACCTCTCACCATTTCATCATTGCTGATCCATTTTCTCTCTCAGCCCCAATCTCCTGCCTTCTTCCTGCATTCCTTCACCCCTTACTAATCAAGAATCTATCAACCTCTGCCTTAAATATACCTAAATACTTGGCCTCCATAACCACTTGTAGCAATGGATTCCATAGACTCACCACTCTCTGACTAAAGAAATTCCTCCACATCTCCGTTCTAAAAGGGTGACCTTCTATACTGTGACCTCTGATCTTAGACTCTCCCACCATACAAAACATCCTCTCGAATCCCTCTCTATCAAGTCCTTACATTATTCGATGGGTTTCAAGGAGTTCATCCCTCATTTTTCTGAATTCCAGTGAGTACAGGCCCAGAGCGTAGAATAATTTTTGTGAAGCTCCTTTGAAACCCCTCTAGTGTCAGCACATCCTTTCTTTGGTATGGGGCCCAAAGCCTCTCACAATACTCCAAGTGAAGCCTTGCCAGGGCTTTATAAAATCTCAACATCAAACCTTTGCTTTTATATTCTAGTCCTCTTGAAATGAATGCTAACATCACAATTGCCTTCCTCATCACTAACTCAACCTACAAATTAACCTTTTGGAAAGACATCACATGGATTCCCAATTCCCTTTGCACCTCAGATCTTCGTATTTTCTCTCCATTTAGAAAATAATCTATCCTTTTATTTCTCTACTAAAGTACATGACCATGCAATTTCTGACACTGTAATTCCATTTGCCACATGTTTGCCTTTTCTTCTAATCTGTCTGAGTATTTCTGTAGTCTCTATACTTCCTTAAACTTACCTGTCCCTCCACTTATTATCCTCAAACTTTGGCACAAAGCAATTAGTTCTGTCATCCAAGTTATTGACATATAATGTAAGAAGAATTGGTCGCAACACAGACCCCTGTGGAACACCACTAGTCTCCAGCGGTCCACCAGAAAAGGCTCTCTTTATTCCCTGTCTTTGCCTGCTGCCAATCAGCCACTGTTTTATCCATGCTAGTGTCTTTCCTGTAATACTGTGGGCTCTTAACTTGTTAAGCAGCCTCATGTGTGGCACTTTGTCAAAGGCCTTCTGAAAATCCAAATACACAACATCCACAAATTCGCCTTTGCCTATCCTTCTTTTTATATATTCAAGGAATTCCAACAGATTTGCCAGGCAAGATTTTCCCTTGAGGAAACCATGCTGACTACAGCCTATTTTATAATGTGCCTCCAAGTAGCCTAAAAGCACACCCTTAACAATCATCTCCAGCATCTTCCCAATTACTGAAGTCAGACTAACTGGTCTATAATTTTCTTTCTTCTGCCTCTCTCCCTTTTTGAAGGGTGGTTTGATATTTGCAATTTCCAGTCTTCCAGAACAATTCCAGAATCTTGTGGTTCTTGAAAGATCATTACTAATGCTCTGCAATCTCTTCAGCCACCTCTTTCAGAAACCTGGGGTGTACATCATCTGGTCTAGCTGACTTACCTACCTTCAGATCTCTCAGTTTCCCAAAAATCTTCTCCCTAGTAATAGCAACTTTACACATTTCTACTCTCTAACACTCTCAAACTTTCAGCATACTGCTGGTGTCTTCCATAATGACAACAGATGTAATTCATTCCCCCATTTCCTTGTCTGCTGTTCCTACCTCTTCAGCATTATTTTCCAGTTGTCCTATATCCACTCATGCCTCTCTTTTAAATGTTATGTATCTGAAGAAGCTTTTGGTATCATTTTTACTATTATTGGCTGGCTTACTTTTATATTCCATCCATAGAGTGGAAGACACAATTTTATTTCCTGATACAAATCTTAATTTTGCTCTGTTTAATTACATGTGTCATACTGATTAATCGTTATACTTTTAGACTCTGCATCATTTCTTATTTGTCCTACCAAAGCTTTCTTTCATATGTTATATTTGTAGCTTGCTTTTTAACTGTTTTGTGCAAAATAATATAGCTCTATATTCTATTGTGGGTTCTAATGTGTAGGACAATTTAGCTGTGGAAGAAATTCTACTAAGAGGATTACAAAAGCAGGCAGAATGACAGCTGACCAGTCAAATCTGGATTCAGATCAGCATTCAGTACATCAGGATCTGAAGATAGAGAGGCTTCCAACTATATGGACAAATCATGGATTAGCCTTGGTCTCAGCACAGAGATGGATCACCTTATATAGAGTAAGCAGCAGCCTGGAGCAAAAGTAGCTCTTCCTGCAAAGCCAATGTTACCACTGGGGAATCCACAACATAAGTAGCAAGTTATAGATTCTTCTGAGCCAATCTGGATTGTTTGTTGCAAGAGATAAATCAAAAGTTGTTAAGGACTATCATTTCTCCTGTAGAATCAATGGCATTAGCTTACAATGGCCATTGACTATTGCTGGGATACAGAGTAACCTGTAGGCATGTTAACACCAAGATTCATTATTTTAAATAATTGCTCATTTATTATAAACTAATGGAGATGCCTCAATTTATAAATCAGTTTTGAAACAATGAAATATTTAACAGTCATGAGCTAATGTTGTCTTTGTCCAATTATGTAAGTAGGGTGATAATGAGATGCTGTCTACTCCACATTATTCTTGGTTCAATTTTCCATTCAAAATCTACTCTATTGTGAAGAATCAATCAACAGCGGGAAAACACTATCTATTGGAAATAGTCAAAGAATGACAAAATAGATATAAGGGCCAAAAACCTTATTAATCCTACATCATAATAAACCAATTAATCATTATTAGCCTATATTCCAAAGAGATAATCCTATATGAATTAACTGATTTATTTCAGGGAGTGACACTTCAAGTGCATCCTTTTAGCATAATTTTTCCAACAAAAATTGACAATCTATCCCATGATAAAGCATTAGATTAAACACGAGGAATCAGCATAACCACTGGGAAGGAAAACAAAAGCTTAAAGAATGTAATCATTCAACCCCTTCATTATATTAGAGAAAATAACTCAGTGGGATATGTCCATACTCAGAACTGAAACTGTATTATGCGCAGTTCCTGATGATTCAGTCCTTAAATAATTGGATGCAAATCCTTAGTGCAAGTTGGCTATAATTTCAAAAGAAACAAGACCTAGAGGAGGAAATGGAGTAAGACCAGGTTTCAGAGGAAGCACAAGATATTCTGCAGATGCTGGAAAACCAGAGCAAAACACACAAAATGCTGGATGAACTCTGCAGGTCAGGTGGCATCTACGGAGAGGAACAAACAGTCAATGTTTTGGGCTGAGACCATTCCCAAAACATCATTTGTTTATTTCCCTCTATAGATGCTGCCTGACCTGCTGAGTTCCTCCAGGTATCAGGGAAATTACTGAAGCAGCTCTATAGAAGATTCTAGCAATTGCATTCCCTATTTATGTGTGCCCTAAAGCTTTTCTTAGATAATAACCCATTTTTGAAGTCATGCCATTGCTGGCCTTAAGAAGGGAGTTTCTGGAGGGGTTCTTGAACCTGAGACTCCAAGAATAAAACTCTACTAATTAGGCAAGACCGATCTTATGTGTGATCAAAATAGCAGCAGTTAAAATCTATGTATAATTGTAATACCCAACATAAAAACAACTCAAATTATATAAATATTCCAAATATTACAATAATTAAAGTTGAAAATTAAAATGGTAGATTGAAATGAAACATGTTCAACCATGTGCGTTTACTCTAATATTGAAAATCTGTCCACTAACATACTGCTGCAGTCAGTAGGTCCTGATGGTAGAGTGAGAGAAATCATCAAAATGTTACAAAATTTCCCAACTGCTCATTTAAAGAAGTTCATTCTCTGATGCATTTAATGATTAATAGTAAAGTTTCTTAAGCAAAGTTTAGTAATTATAGCATGAACAGTCTTTCAATCTTTCTATAATCAATGAAATGAATTCAGTATAAATGACAACTACTTTTATTCAAATGAAGTGAATTATATTTTGTAATCTTGCCGCATGAATTCCAATATTATTGATAGAAAGAGCCAACCTTGTGCAGTCCACACTATTGTACATAAATATCACTGAATCTCAGACCTATATGTTTGGTTCACCACCAACACCAATGACTCAAATGCAGGACAGACCACCCAGCTGCCTGGATTCAAGGATACATTCTCTTAATCTCCTAAAGGATAAGAGAAAGGACTAACGGTTATTGAATGCATGTCCCTTTAAAAAAAACATTTGTGATATTGTAACTTTATGAGGAGATAGAAAATATTTGAAAACTCTGTGATGGATTTGCTTGTCCTCATAGTTTTGGGATTTTGTTTATCTGCAATGTATGAATATATCCAAAGGCCATTTTTAATATCATTAAATCTATGGTACTGATTTATGTTTCATCTAATTGGCTCCAGAGAGCCTGTTGTTAGTTCCTTCAACTACTGAGTTGACTTTGTAATATTTATTTATGTTAGTTTTATTCACTGATTGTGTAGAAGTCTTCTTTTATTTATAATAGTGGACATTGATGAGTTCTGTTTGATCCTCGAACTCAAGATCCAAGAAGCACCTTAGCTTTTCAGGCTAGTTAGCTTAATTAGGTTTTAAGATGAAAATTAGTAAATATTATGCTTCTGTAGCCTCCTAATAGATGAATCCATCCAATAGGAATTAGCATAATTGTTAAATGAATTTGGCACCACATGTACTTACATTGGAATTTGATTACCTTTCGTGTCCAGTCAAGTTAACTGATTTACATTTACCCCGATATATCGATGGCTTCCCTCTCTGGAGTTAGATTTTACCTATTTTTGATGGGCTAAAATATTGTTGGATATAGTGCAGTAAAACAGCAAAGCTGATCAGAAAGATGCTCGAAGCACCATTAAAATGATACAATGTCAGAGTAGGAACTGCACAGTTCCCAGCAGGACCCGGCTCTGTTGAACACAACTCTGATACTTTCTTGTGCAGCAATCACAACAAAATCATCAGCAGTTAAAAGCACACTCCCCGAGGCTGTCAGCAAGCAACAACACACACTCACGGCTTCAATGGAGGAGAGAGCAGAATGAGTGAGTGAGCTCTAAGTAACTTTTTTCAGAACACAAATTAGAAATCTGATTCATGCCTGAGGGGTGTTGAGGAGGACACCAGCCGGGGCCACTGATCAAAGATCCCCGTGGCAAGTAGTTGGAGTTGTCCTTCCAGGAGTGATAACATCCACATCACAAAGCAATGTCCATCACTAAAAATGCACTTCTCTCTCTCTCTCACACACACACACACACACACACACACACACACACACACACACACACACACACACACACACACACACACACACACACACACACACACACACACACACACACACACACACACACACACACACACACCTCTGCAGAAGGCATTGTCTCAACTCCCCCTCCCCCAGCAGTCTAAATCCAACCTTCCCATCTTGCTGGTCAGTGGAGTAGTGGCCTCAGCACTGGACTTCAAGGCAAGTGGTCCTGAGTTCAAATCCGGCCAGCATCAGCTTTCCATCGTGCTGGGTTGAGAGTCAAGTTAGCAACTCGGCATCGTTAAAGAAAGAGACAAATGCTAAGGAAACAGCAAAAGCACTGCCTGAGGTGCCACGAGGCAGAGAAAGAAACAACAGCAACCCTCACTCTGAGGTCAATCCTTTTCATGCAAAGTGACACCTTTATAAGCAATTGTGTGATTTAATCATTATTATATGTATATGTTACATAAACACTACATATAGAGAGTATATAAAGGAGTGCAAAATGATTTTACTTTTTAAACTTACCAGAACATCAGTGGTTTCCAAAATCTACCTTAGGATATATTACAAAAAAAGTTACTCAGTATCGTTTACCTCCTCTATTTGGGCCAAGGCACCAAGGATTAGGAGGAAAACGTCCTTCACCAATTGCAGGAGACCGTCGTCCTCCTTATGAGCGGAGGGGCCACATACATCTAAACAATTTCATGAGCAGAGGCTCTCTGAAATCCACCAGGCACATTTACCAACAAGGTTTGATATGATAACTACATCCTCCTTGATTTGATCTTCAGTAAGCACATCCCTTACCATCTGTATTCTTGCACCAACAGGAAGGGCTAGGGTAGCCTATTGATTCTGTCCTGTTGTTTTGAAAGGAGGGGAGAGATCTACTATTTCTTGTCACTCCTACACCAGAATAGAGAGCGGGCTGAGCAGGAAGAACAGAATGTAAGACAGAGGGAGAGCAAGAGGATACAGATGATGATACAAAACCCCACTGTGTTATCTCCAAGATTAGTACTGAGTAGGATGAACAAATTAGGTTAGGGGAAGATGTGTCACAGACAGGTACATTTGGCACTCGCTCGACCTAGACATACCGAATTTGGTGCAATAGCTTGTGGAAGGAAGGTCATTGTGGTTGTATTGATCCAGAGGACTTTGGTGAGGACTATTATTGGTTCATTTTCAGGATCAGGCTGACATTGACTTACTGTACATTGAGAAGCCTGCCTCATCCAATGCTGGAGAATACAAGAAACGTGGAGGAGCTTATGCCCTAGAATATGGAGGAGATTGTGTGGAGAAAGGAAAGTATGAATGATGTTCTAGAGATCATTACACTTGTAGCACTTACCCAACAGGCTGGTATATGTCTAGGGGAAAAGGAGATCCAGCCACACACCACCCCACCTCCCGTACACGCAGGTGCTGTGAGAATCAAGTTTATGCCGCGTGCACACACACCATATCAAACTCACACCAGATACCATTATGGAATACACTTTAAAGATTTTACTAAAACTAAAAGAGTACTATGCAATACAATATATATGAAGGAAAAGAGAATAAAGTAAAAGGCGCCAGCTTATCAAAGTTCAGTCAGCTTAGTGCACATCGTTGGAGCTCAACCATCGAACCATGCAACCCCTCGTCACTTTCCTCCGACCTCCACGTCCTTGCACCTGGGACCACCCGGGTGGTTGACCGAGCAGTGCAGCGCACATCCACCTTCCTCGGCGTCTTCTTCCCGACTCCCCTGAAAAGACCACGAAAACCCCCAAGCTCCCAACCTCACAAGACAAAATAACATTCCCCATTGGTCAACAAATGAATACAATCCCGATATCAGCAAGTCCAAAGCTAAACAACTGCGAGAGAAAGCACTTATCATACAAAGAAGCATTCCTACTCTTAACAGAACAAAGAAGCCATTTTGATTAACATACACCATACATTGTACATTCTCCCCCCACCAGCAAATGTCATGCCCTCATGACATTACCAGAGTTCCCCAAGGCTTCTTGCAACACACAAAACCCAACCCAGGTGCAGAAAGCAGTGACATAACTACCCAGAGCAGTAGAAATCACACTCGGTTCTCCTGGTACCACATATGTCAACCGCTCTGGGGGGTGCCTACTTCTCTGAGATCTCCATACCCCTTCTACTGACCCTTCCGCATCAGATCCCATGGGGGACATTCCTGTCGGACCCTCATCCTCCCCCTCACTGGGCTCCCTCTTCACCTGTGAACCCTCTGCCTCAGACAATCCAGGTCTACCTGTCAGACCCTCAACCCCTCCCTCACGGGGTTCCCCCCTCACCTGAGAACCCTCCGGCTCGCGATCGGGTTTCACCCTCTCTCCCCCCAACATTGGCTGCCTCTCCATCTGACCATCAACACCTTCCCTCCTCTCGCCCAACTCAGTAGGGGAAGGGCCAGGAGCCTCTTCTTCTGGTACTGGAGCGCCAGCGAATGGGAACAGGGGCCACTCATCTAAGTCGTCATCTTCTGAATCGGTATCCATTCCCGGGTTAGGGACCCGTCCCCGCTCTTCAGCAGCGGCCTCTTCCCTCGCTCCGCACCCTCGCAGAGTCCTTGTACTAGGCGCAACCTCCCACTCGGGCTCCTTATCCACCCGCACCGCTTGACCCAGGGGCAGCAGGTGATTCCGATGGAGTACCTTGATAGGCCCTTTCCCATCCTCAGGTTTCACCCGGTAAACTGGTAGATTCGGCATCTGGCTCTCTATCACGTAGGGGCTGGCCGCCCATCGATCTGCCAACTTGTGCTTACCAGGGAGTCCCAAATTCCGTAAAAGGACCCGGTCGCCCGGCAATAATTGAGCAAACTTCACCTTTTGATCATATCTCCTCTTATTCCTCTGATTTTGTTTGGTAGCTGCCGCCTTGGCCAACTCGTACACCCTCTGCAACTCCCTCCTCATATCGGACACATACTTTATATAGGGCTTCCCGGGTAATTCACCCATCTCAGCCCCAAAACACAAGTCAATGGGCAACCTCGCTTCCCGCCCGAACATCAGATAATAGGGCGAGTACCCTGTAGCATCATTGTAGCATCAATTGTAACAATGAACCAATTGTCCAATATGACGACACCACTTATTTTTCTGCTCAATCTCCAGCGTCCCGAGCATATCCAACAGGGTCCTGTTAAACCTCTCTGGCTGAAGATCACCCTGTGGGTGATAAGGGACAGTCCTCGATTTCTCAACCCCAAGCATAGTCAGTAATTCATGGATAAGCCGGCTCTCAAAGTCCCGCCCCTGATCACTATGGATCCGTCTGGGAAGGCCATAATGAACAAAATACTTCTCCCATAACACCTTCGCCACTGTCGTCGCTTTCTGATCCTTAGTGGGAAATGCCCGAGCATAGTGAGTGTAATGATGGGTGATAACAATGACATTTGCGGTGTTGCTGGTGTCAGGCTCAATCGACAGGAAATCCATACACACCAGGTCCAGAGGTCCTGCACTCTGCAAGTGTGACAGTGGAGCCGCCAACGCTGGCAGGGTCTTCCTCCTGATGCAACGACTGCATTTCCTACAGTATTTTTCGACCTCCCCCCTCTTCCAGGGCCAGTAGAACCGGTCTTAATGCTTTGCCATGCTCCTGGTACAGAACAGCCCCGAGACCCTCTTGATTGGCATCCGTGTGCAGCACATATGGCTTTTGGGGATCGGCAAAAGCCCTTTTCAAAGATTAGAATGCCTCTTCACATCGATCATTCCATCTTGAGCCAAAAGGTTCCGCTAGGTTCCAGTATCCTCCAGCATCTTGCCTCCGGTCCTCCTTCCTCTTCTTTCCCATCGGGGGATAGCCACACAACAGCTGAGTCAACGGGTGACACGTTCTGGCATATCCTTTCACAAATCAGCGGTAATACCCACAGAACCCCAAAAATGAGCGCAGAGCGCTCACTTTCTGGGGTCTCGGCCAGGTGGTCACGGCCTCTATCTTGGTTGGATCACTAGCCACTCCCTCTGGCGAAATGATGTGGCCAATGTAGCTGACCGACAACTTGCAGCACTGGCATTTGTCCAGGGAAAGCTTCAGCCCTTCCTCCTTAAGCCGGTGTAATACCTTTAACAGCCGCTCTTCATGTTCCTCCAAAATTGATCCAAACACTATCAAATCGTCCAGGTACACCAGCACCTCCAACAGATTCATATCCCCCACAGTTCTCTCCATGAGCCTCTGGAAGGTGGCTGGGGCCCCCGATATGCCTTGGGGCATTCGTTCGAACTGAAAGAACCCCAGTGGGCAGATAAAGGCTGTCTTCTCTTTATCGCCCTCACTCATCGGGATCTGGTAATACCCACTTCTTAAGTCCAGCACACTGAACCACTTCGCTCTGCTCAGGCAGGCCAACGCGTCCTCGACCCTCGGGACAGCATATTGATTAGGGACAGTTCGCCGATTCAAAGTCCTATAGTCAACGCACATGCACACCCTCCCATTCTTCTTCCGTGCCACCACTATTGGGGACGCATAGGGACTTCGGGACTCAGCTATGATTCCGGCTTCCTTCAACGTGCACAAGTGCTGCCGCACGTCCTCAACATCTGCTGGGGCCAGCCGCCGGGATCTCTCTCGGAACGGGGTGTCCTCCGTCACCCGGATGGTGTGGCGAGTGCTTTTGGAGCAGCCCACGTCAAACTCGCCCCGAGAAAAAATAGCTTCCATCTTCAGCATCTTCTCCACTAGCCTGCGCTTCCACTCTGGTGACACAGGAGAATCCCCGAAGTTAAAGGCTTCAGCGGTCAGCTCCCTTCGATGCTCCAACCCCTCCCCATTAGGGGTCCTCACTGGTGCGCTAGACATTACCGTCACTGGGAACAGATGTGCCAGCGGCATTCCCCTTTAAAGGTGATGTCTCTTGCCGTGGTGTTCCTGACACTTACGGCTATACGCCTCGCATGTACCACCCCTGGTCTCTGCACTTCGGGCCTCACCAGCGCCCCCGCCGGAAATCGTGTCTCCCCTTCAAGATCGTCCGGGGCGTCTACTGACAGGGCTTCGCCCGCCGGCACTCCGGGAAATCTGGGGGTCACCATCACGAGTGCTACCTCCCCTGGTCGGATCACCTTGGGCCTCGCCTGCGTACACCACACCGTCCCTCATTTACACTCCGGGTCCAGCCCTTGGGGGGCAACCCCTCCTTCGAATACCGCTCAAAACCCTGGATGCACTGAGAGGGTCTCCAGAAAGTTTTCCCCCCCTTTCTGCGTACAAGCTCCCAGGAGCCGTCGCACAACGGGGGAGTTAGTCCCCACCAGGAGGGCAGCACCACCGGTTTCCACCAGGTCAGGACACACCAACACCAACGTCTCAATAGCTTTGGACACTCCCACATCGCCCTCCGAGAACTCCAATCTCACCAATAGGTACCCATCGTATATGAGTAATCACCTTCGCTCACACCCCAAATCTGCAGGGCATCAAATGGGGTTACGGGCAAATGCTTTAGATATTGGTTGTAGAACGACCAGTACAATAAGGTCACCTGCGATCCCGTATCAAGAACGGCTTTTGCGTAAACTCCCTCTATCCGTAGACACACACCGACACAGGGTCCTACCAGCCCATCCAGAATAGAGGCGTGGGCACCCGGTGGTCCCCTGGCTGATCTCTGGGGACGTGTTCCTCCAGAGGCTCCAGTCAATTCCATCACTGAGCCTTTCCTAAGTTTCCCGACACCTCTCCCTCCTTAGTCGCAGGGGGGCTTGCCCTCCGCGGGACTCCTTGTCTCTCGCACTCCCACCGAAAGTGTCCCTCCTCTCCACAGCTATAATACACCCTCAGCTGCCCACAGTCCCGCCTGAAATTCCCCTCTTTCCCACGATAAAAGCACCGCTGCCCACCGCTCTTCCTCTCCCAGGACGGCCCCCGCTCCCAACCCACTGCACGGGCTGCCCCCGGTAGTGGGTACCTTCCCTGTCCTTCCCCTCCAAAGGGGGTCCCTCCTCTCCTGGGGGTTTTCAGTCCTCCACCCAGCCACCACTTCCTGTATCACTGAGGATCACTCCCGGTGGCCCGAGCCCCTTTTCTGCCCCAACGCTCTCTCTTCCTCCCGCACCTCTCTAATCAGTTGCCCAAATGATGGAGGGGGGCCCTTTCTATAAGCCTGCTGGATAGTCCACGCCACCTTGTCCTCCTCCAGAGAGCCACTGAATATCTGACTCATCCTCATGCTAGCCACGTCAGGCGCCTTCACTACCCCCTGGCGCCGCAACCCCGTAAGCATCCCCTCCATCCGAAATATGTACTCGGAGAGCTTTTCCCCTCTCCGTTGTTCCAGGTGTTGAAACTCTGCTAAAAGCAGCCAGGGTTCCCCTGACAACCCAAATGCTCCCTCCAAAACTTCTATGCATTCCTCCACTGAGGCCCCAGGCTTTTCAGCTTTCAACTCCGGAACATTTTGGCTGCCAAATCCCTCAAACTTCCCACCAGTCGCTGCCTCTTCTCCTCCTCCGAGCCTAACCACTCCTCTAACATCAAAGACGTATGCTCGATCCAGGTCTCATAGTCCACCTCCCCGTCCGGAGTAGGCTTGGCTCTGGAGAACACCCCCAGCTTCAACCGTGGCCTCTTGGCCACTCCCACCAGAGAGTTAAGTGCGAATGCCAGCTCCAAGGCCTCCACCGTCCCTGGGGAGCGGAGCCTTGTCAAGCCTCCCTCCTCCGACCTCCCTTTACTAGTGATGGGCACCTCTCTGGGGTCCACCTCTAGCTCTAGCTCCTCCCCTGGTGTCTCGTCATCCTCATCCTTGGAGAGGGTGTGGAGCCCCCATGGCCCCGCCTCCCCCGGATCACTGACCACCGCTGGCAGTTCCAACGCCATGACATCAGCACTCGTACGAAGCAACACCCAGCTAGACCCTACCTCTTTACCAACACTGTCTAGCTACCAATTCTACCAGCCCAATACCTTTTACCAAACTTAACCCCCACACTAACACGTCTCCCGAAACTCGGAAATCCACTCCGCTCACTACACAGGCATACTGCACTGGTACATCTTCCAACTCGCACCAGTTAACAAACTTATCCCTGTCCATCTCCGCTCTGCTGCCTGCGCGATTCCACAGCCCCTGACAATCCAATCCCAGATGAGCCCCCACAAATGTAACACTTACCCAACAGGCTGGTATATGTCTAGGGGAAAAGGAGATCCAGCCACTCACCAACCCCACCTCCCGTACATGCAGGTGCTGTGAAAACCAAGTTTATGCTGCGCGCACTCACACCATATCAAACTCACACCAGATACCGTTATGGAATACACTTTAAAGATTTTACTAAAACTAAAAGAGTACTATGCAATACAATATATATGAAGGAAAAGAAAATAAAGTAAAAGGCGCCAACTTATCAAAGTTCAGTCAGTTTAGTGCACATCGTTGGAGCTCAACCATCGAACCATTCGACCCCTCGTCACTTTCCTCCGACCTCCACGTCCTTACATCTGGGACCACCCAGGTGGTCGACCGAGCAGTGCGGCGCACGTCCACCTTCCTCGGCGTCTTCTTCCTGACTCCCCTGAAAAGACCGCGAAAACCCCCAAGCTCCCAGCCTCACAAGACAAAATAACATTCCCCATTGGTCAACAAATGAATACAATCCCGATATCAGCAAGTCCAAAGCTAAACAACTGCCAGAGAAAGCAATTATCATACAAAGAAGCATTCCTACTCTTAACAGAACAAAGAAGCCATTTTGATTAGCATACACAGTACATTGTACACACTTTTGTGAAAGGTTTCAATAGGTACATTTAATGTCAGAGAAATGTATACAATATACATCCTGAAATGCTTTTTCTTTGCAAGTGTCCACAAAAACAGGCGTGCCCCCAAAGAATGGATGGCAGTTAAATGTTAGAACCCCAAAGACCATCCCCCCAACTCCCCCCTCCCATGCATAAGCAACAGTAAAGCAATGGCCCCCCCCCACCAGCAGAAAAAGCATCGGCACCCCCCCCCCCCGAGCACTCAAGCATGCAGCAAAGCATCAACAAAGACACAGATTTACAGTACCCCAAAGACTACTCGTTCACCCAGCATTCAACATACCACAGGCTCTCTCTCCCTAATAAGGGGAAAAGAGATGTCCCCGTTTCACAGTGAAAGGGGGGACATAACAAAACAACTCACTGACTTATGGTGTTAAAACTCTTTTGCATTGCTTATTCCGAGCTCAGTGGAATAACCCAGAAAACCCGAGTTCTTTGGGCACACAGCCAGCAGCTAGATCGCTGCTTTCGATCTTCCGTGTACTCCCATGACACATCAGGCAGCAATACCGACCTCAAATCTGACCGTCTCCAGAGCCACGAAGGTCCGGCACCCTGAAGGCGCACTAGTTTGCCAGGCCACGTCCTTGGCATATCCAAAAGCGGCCGGTCGTGAGGCCCGAGAGCAGGTCCCAATCCTGCAAAGAACCAAAGTCAATGTGTAACTCCAGGTCAGGACCTTCAAAAGAACCTTGAAATAAAAGAGATATCAAAGACAGAAATAAACCTGTTTCTGAAGATGCAAGCAAAGGAGTCACCATTAGGCGCCATCATCCTCCTAAGCTCCTAAACTCAGTGACAATTCCTTTTGCTGGCATTTGCTGATGCAGCTCTCAGTTGCTCTCTAGGTACAGACTGAGGTTCTCGAATTCCTGCTGTGCCTGTGCAGTCTCATCCTGATCCAAAGATCTGATCTCTATCACACAGCAGTATCCTAATGTTCTAAAGGAAAGATAACCTGAAATCAGGATGTAGGTGGATCCCCTTGCTGAAAAGAGGGAGACCTCTTGTGAGCCAATGATTCCTCTCATTGGACACAGTTATACCACCCATCACAGCTGTGGTTTAACAGGAGCAAAGAGTTGCTGCACCTGTTGTTTGTGATTCTCCATTATAAACATAGAGAATCTATCCGACAAAAGTCTGCTGGCGGAACTCAATGGGTTAAGCAGCGTCTGTGCAGGGGAAGAAATTGTTGACCAGAAATATCGACAATCCATTTGCCCCCTCAGATGTTGTTCTACCCACTGAGTTTCTCAAACTGATTCCAGTCTTTATGTCTCCAAATTCTGATCCATGCAGATTTTCCTCCTGAATGGATCCAGGAGAAGCCACTTGTGAGGACATAGGACATGGGATAATATCTCTTCTGCAACAACACAGCCACCCCTTTGCTCATCCCTACTCATACCTTCTTCACCATGACAGAATCCTGCTCAGACTGCACAGTTGACCTTGGAGGGAGGAGTGAGTATAGTGAAGACCAGACTCCTGATTTGGTGGTCCATCAGCTCTGGGGCTGGTGGTGGAAAGGATTGCCAACTGACTATGGCACCAGTAACCTAATTCCCTGAGGGATGGTCTGATGAGTAGACTCCGAGTAGACTTGCAGATGGAAATCCTTCATATGAAGTACAAAACAAACTGCTGGAGGAACTCAGCAGGTCAGACAGCATTCGAGCTACGTAACCTGCTGAGTTCCTTCAGCAATTTGTGTTTGCTCCAGATTACAACATCTGGAGTCTCTTGCATCACCATCTATTTGAAGTGCTACAGTCAATGCAGAAGGAGTTGTATAGCAGGATATGAGGGTGTTTTAGGTCACTAAATCTCTCCTCGTTGCTCATTAATGTTTAAAACTGTATTGTGATGGTGATTATTTCATTCCATGTCTGTGGATTTTGCAGGTTTCTTTATGAAAATGCTATCCTTATTGAGGGAATAACATGTTGCCATATCTAACACAATTCAAACAGAAAAATCCCTCTGACCTGTCCACCTTCACCTTACTGCTGCCTGCACTCCATCTCATGATTCCCAGGCTCCAGAGCTTGCAGCACCAACTGTATTTAACTGATAAGGTTGTTCAATGTGTAGCAATCAACACACCGTCCTGACAAAGGTACAATATGAGGTTGTGAGGTGTTCCCAGGCTGGTGTAGAAACATGATCACTGTCTTGATACTTGCCTTGCCTTCATTGTATTTGCATTCTGCTGCACTGGTAGTTGGTAGTTGGCAAATAGTTTATTGTTATCACACGAACTGAGATGCAGTGAAAAACTTTTATTTGCATGCCATCCAGACTGATCATTCCATACCAATGTACAGAAAGATCTTCTGGTCCTGAAGAGGGATCTCTGCTCAAAACATCGACTGCTTGTTCATTCCAATGAATGCTGCTTGACTGGCTGAGCTCCTCCAGCATTTTGCTGCATTTATTTGGATATCCAGCATATGCTGAATTTTTCATATTCCATACTAATGCCCAGTTCACCTCACGCATTAAACACATCTACAAGGAGCATAGCCACAAGAAATGAGCATCCATCTTCAAAGATCCCACCATTCAAGCCATACTCTTTTCTCATTGCTGCCATTGTGAAGGAAGCATCGAAGCCTTAGGTCCCACATCATGAGGATGAGGAGCAAATATTACCATTATCATCAAGCTGTGGAACCAGTGTGAATACCTTCACTTATCTCAACTCTGAACTAATTCCACAACCCATGGACAAACTTTCAAGAACTCTACAACTCATGTTCTCGGTATTATTTATTTATTATTATTATTTTTATTTTTTCTTAGCTCAAGCTGATAAAACCTGAGGTGTGGGCATAGTCAAGCACGGTCATTTCCCAATTGCTATCAACTTCTGGACTATTCTAGTGGTACTGTTGTGGCTTTCTGGAGATTTACAAAAAATATTGCTGTATATGACTAAATGTTTAATGCTATTGTGTAGTGACTTTGGGATGATATCAGTTGTAGATATTACTATTGGGACAATGTATACTCTGTTCATCTTCAATAGTCTTGCAATTTCCTCTTTTAATTCAGCGTAATTCTGGTATTTTTCACTTATTCATTGCTGTATGCTATGTGTGTTTGGAACAGCTATATACATTAAGTAAATTGTTCTTGTTTGCTTATCCTGCATTATTATATCCTGATGGCTATTATAGGCTGTCCCATCTGAAGTAATGAATCGGCTGTAATATAATTTGCAGGACTCTGACTCTAAAACTGGATCAGGTCTGCATTTATAATCATGTATGGTGTCTTTATAAGTTTGTATTTTAAAGGAAAATTTTTGATGAATGATGTTCGCCACTTGATTGTGCCTGTGTAAGTCATCAGGTTGAGTTAAACTGCTGCAGGATCCTGTAATGTATTAGATTGTTTCTGGTTTTCTTGGCATTTTCTACATTTATCGTCTTGAATTTGTTGGGCTTTTATTATGCATTTTTTTTAACCACCTGGCCCTGTATTGCCACAAGGAACACATCTGTTCCTGGGATGAGGTTTACAAATCTGAGCTAGGTGTTCGGTGTTTCCTTGTCGGCATCTAGTCTGCTCAGGTCTTCAGGATATCTTCCATGAAGCATCATGCTCTTCTATTGGTTAACCTTTAGTTCCATAGTGACAATCTCTTCATTCTTATCAGAGTTGCATATGCTTGTGTGGCGTGCTGATTCCTGTTTCCGCTGATGAAAATACATCCATAGAAGTTTTATCTGACTTCTGCGTAACTTTTTTAATGTCTGTTATTCCTCTTCCTCCTTCTGTCCTGGGTAGTGTTAATCTAAGTGTGTTCAAGTGTACATAGTGTTTTCTAAAATTTGTCATTTCAGTTCCCATTTTACTTTGTAAATTTTCCAGATCAGTTTCAGATCAATATATTATGCAAAAAGAATACTTTAATATGGGTATAGCAAAAGTGTTTTTTGTCTTTGTTATATTTTTATTATTGAGCTCTGGGGGAGGGCAAATTTTCTTAAATCTTGAAGTAAGTTCTGTTGAAACTTTTCCTTTTATGGCATTACGATCTACATCATTAATGTATTTGTGTAGTTTGTCTTCTTCTGCACTTTGGTTGTTTGGCAGCCTTTGTTTGCATGCAGTCTTTCATTAATTTGATTGTATGCTTTTTTGTTCTACTGTAAATGCCTGCAAAAATATGAATTTCAAGGTGAACATATCCATTCTTTAGTAATAAATTTACTTTTGAAATTTGGGTGTACATTAAGGAAGTGCAAAAGGATGAAAAAAAAACCAGAATGTAGAATACAGTGTTGCTATCATTTGGAGAATGTGCAGATATAAGGAAACAAAGATGTTAAAGATAGTTCTTGTCTTCCCAAATTACCTGCCTTGGGATGTGCCAACCACTAAATGTAGCCTGCAGTGTTGATTCCCTCAGGTGGAGGGAGTTGTATATGATACCTGCTAATTCTTCTAGCAAAGCACAACTGTAGGCACATTATGGGACTGAAACACTTCCCAGTTCTTGAAAGCATCTGGATTGTTAGTGAAACCTTAATGGTCACACGAATACAATCAGTAGAGTCCTGCACTCATGGGAAGCCAGGAAATCTGGCAAATCATCTCCAGGATGCTTTTGTGTCCTCACTGATACCCAGCTAGATAAAATCACCTTGCTGTGAATACATTTGTAGGCGGCATGCCTGATCTGATGTTTAGCAGCATTTTGAGACAAGTAACAGAGATATGCAATGGATTCTGTGCTAAGGAAATTGGAAGTCAATGTGAAATTGACCTCTGTGGAGAGAGCAGTCTGAAAATCCACTGAATATCAGAGAGATCAAGTAGGATGTGATTACTTTAAGACTCTGTGGGAGTATTTTTTTTGAGATGGACATTTTTTACCTCTTGTGTGAGATTTCCAAGTTAACCACCAGTAAATCAATGATGAGCTGCCTGTGGCGTCACAAATGATGCATCCATTGAATAAATCCCTCAACTGCTCAAAGCGTCATCTTCTTCTTCTGACTTTTAATGGTGGTTGGCAGTCCAATATTACCACCACCAACTCAGCTGGTGTGTGGTGTAGAGAGTTGAGAAATAAAAACCCTTACCAGTCCTTTATCAGATGAAAACTAAATTACTCCCCAAAGCCCTATAGATAGTAAATAATTAAAGGCAATATTGTGAATTAAATTAAAGTCACTGCAATAACTTAGTAAAAGTTTTAAATGAATGCTATTAACCCCCAAAGTTAGTAGTGCAGCCTACATTTGCTTTCTTTCAACCTTGTATGCTTCACATTGTAAAATAATGTGTTCAGCTGTTTCATCATGATGACAAAACTTACACACCTCAGAGTGATCTTTTCCAACAAGGTATAAGGAATAATTAAGCATAGGATGCCCAATTCCAGGTTGAGTCAGTATCCAGCTCAAAGCTGTGGACAACATTCGTTATTAGTTAAAGCACCGTCAGTGGACTTTGGCAGTCATTTTTAAAGCAGCCCAGTCAGAATCTCCCAGCATCAGGACTGTGACCTTTAACTTCTTTACCAAAATTGGTATTGGGCTCCTAGTATGAATGAGATAATTCCATGGTGATCATATTGTGAAGCTTCAAGGTTCAGTTCATTGCGAGATGCATGAAACCGTTTATTTTATTGGCGTGATATCATTCAGCGGTGGACCTGATGCTGGAGACGGTCCCCACTACTGCCAAATCTGTTCTCTTTGGTTCATTGTCTCCTCCATTGTAATCTTTAGCTTTGCCACTCAATTGGCTTAACATGACTTTGCTGACTACATTCCTCTTTGAATCAGCTCGCCTGCGCTAATTTGTACTATTTGTGGTTCTGATTGAGTTAGTTAGTCAATGCTGTCCAACGGATTAGTTTTGTTTATCTCTATTGTCTAATCACATTAATTAGTAATCCTGATAGTTCAATGGACCGAACATGTTGTTTTATCCCAAACATTTAATTTGTTTCATTGACATTTGCTTACCTTACTGTCCACTTTACTTGTTGCAATTTTGTTCATCTTCTTCATCCAAGGTACACATTGAACTTATTTTTATCATCCACAATATAAATATGGATTTTTAAAAGATCATATTTGCAACCAAGCATTGAGCTAACAACTCAGCCTCATAAAAGATGGATAAAAATGTTAGACAAATGGCAAAATTATTGCCTGATGAGCCACAAGATGCAGAAAGGAACAGCAAAACAGTATTTGCTATCTCACTTTTTTGGATTTAGTTGATTTCTTCACTCCATTGGATATGCTCGATTTTATGTTATTGTCTTTTCTTAAACTTAGCTATCTCTATTGTAATCACTATTTCAGTGATTCCTTCAATCCAAAGAATCTGAGGAATTTTGGTTTCTGCATGTTAACATGACTTTCTCTTTTTTTCTTTATTCTTAAACTAATTTTGTTTAAGCAATTGCACCTGGAAGTTTATTTTATATTAAAACACATAAGATTTCAAATTCATCCCTTAAAACCTTCCACCTAACACACCTTGGTCCCAGAAGTAGTCAAACACTTAACTCTCAACATGCGCATTCTCCAATTAATTTGACCAGGCTCTCTCAAAGTGCTGATCACTTTTTCAACTGTTAGATGGAATAAAGCAATTTTATTGATATTTTAATTGCAATTAAAAAGGGCCCCGAGACTTGTTTTGCATTTCTTGTTTCTTTGAAAATATACTCACTGGCCACTTTATTAGGTATACTCATGGCTATCTGCTGTTGTAGCTCATCCACATCAAGATTTGACATGTGTGCATTCAGAGATGCTCCTCTGCACACCACTGTTGTAGTGTGTGGTTACTTGAGCTATTATCACCTTTCTGTCAGCTTGACCCAGACTGACCATTCTCCTCTGACCTCTTAATAACTAGATGTTTTTGCCCACAGAACTGCTGGTCACTAGATGGTTTTTGGGGGGGTTTTTGCACCATTCTCTGTAAATTCTAGAAACTGCTGTACATGAAAATCTTAGGAGATCAGCAGTTTCTGAGATACTCAGACCACCCCATCTGGCACCAACAATCATTCCACATTTAAAGTCACTTTGATCATATTTCTTCCTGATTTTGATGTTTGGTCTGAACAACAACTGAACCTCTTGACCATGACTGCATGCTTTCATGCATTGAGTTGCTGCCACGTGATTGGCTGATTAGATTGTTGTATTAACAAGCAGGTGTACAGGTGAACTACTAAACTGGCCACTGAGTGTATTTTTAAAGCATAAGGCCTAAAGTCATACCTTTATGCCTTTCTGGATTTCTAGGCACATATACACGTTATGAAGTGTTGCCAGCACTCATTGGTCATTGAATCTGTGGATAATGAGGGTAATCTCATAGAAGTGTATAAAGTCAGGAAGAGTTTAATTAGGGTAAATACACACAATCTTTTTTTCCCCCAGAGTTGGGGAATCAAGAACTAGAGGACATAGGTTTAAAATGAGAGTCATCATCATCAATATGTACTGTGTCATACGACACGGGTGATCATGGCCTTGACCATGGGGAAATTTTCTACAGAAGTGGTTTAATATTGCCTGCTTCTGAGCAGTGTCTTTACAAGATAGGTGACCTCATCCATGATCAATCCTCTTCTGAGACTGTCTGCCTGGCATCAGTGGTTGCATAACCAGGATTTCTGATATTCCCCAGCTGCTTATGTGACCATCCACCACCTGCCCCCATGGCTTCGCATGGCCCTGACTGGGAGGCTAAGCAGATGCTACACCTTGCCCAAGGGTGACCTGCAGGCCAGTGGCGAGAAGGAGCTCTTTACACCTCCTTTGGTAGAGAGGTATCTCCATCCCACCATCCTAAGGAGCAAAGAGATTTAATGGGAATCTGAGGGGCAACATTTTTATCCAGCATAGGTCCGTATAGAGAATGAGCTGCCAGCGGAAGTGATTGGTGCAGGTACGTTAACATTATTAAAAAAACATTTGGACAGGTAGATGAAAAGGAAGGGTTTAGAGGGATATGGGCCAAACATGGGTTTGTTGGACCAGCTAAGATGAACATCTTGTTAGGAAGGGACCAGTTGGGTGAGGCACTTGTTTCTCTGCTGAATTGCACCAACACAATGAATACAGAAATCCAGAAGAACTTAAGAGAAAGGAACAGGAGTGGTCTATTCAGTCTTCATGGCTGTTCTGCCCTCCAGTAAGACCACATCTGATCCTTTACCTCTGTGCCATTTTCCTACAATATCCCACATCCCTTGATTACCTTAATATCAACAAATCCACATCTCTCTGTAGAATGCACTCAATAACCGAGTCTCCACAGCTCTCTTGAGTAGAGAATTGTAATGATATGCCAGCATCTGAGTGAAGAAATTTCCTCACATGTCTCTGATTTGCTGAAGAGATGAGACAGTGATGTTGGATTCTTCAGTAACGACAATATCAAGAGTGAAGTCTAATTATGCACCCTGCTCTTCCATTAAAATCTTGACAGAGAACTCTCCACTAGACCAAAGTAGTAAATGGGGTAATATCTTCTTAATTTGAACTGAAGGAGTGACTGCAAGCATCTCAGATAAATTGTGGGGAATATACTGTGAAAAAGACTTACGGGCAAACTGTCAATTTAAAATTGCTCCTTTCGGTCTTTCCAAAATGTTATTTTTAATAACTCTTTAATGCCATTAATGATCAGGAATGTCTATGAAACAGTGTCTAACTGTTTGACAGTACCTGTTAAGTCTGGGATACACGAGTGAACAAGATGTCATTTCTTCATATTTTAAAGACATATCAACAGAATAAAATAAAGCAGGCCTCAAGTCCCTAATGTTTAGATGCCATTTAATAACATCACAGTTTTATGTTAGTGACACTTTCTTGCACCAACCCCATTTCCTTGACTCCCTTAAGATCTCAGTCTATTGATTGATTCTCAGCCACTAAATCTCCACAGTTGCCTTGAATAGAGAATTGGAAAGATTCACGGTTGAGAAAAATCTTCTCATCTCTGTCCTCAATGGTCAACCCTTTATTCTGTGACTGTGACCACTCATTCATGACACATCAGTGAAGGAAAATATTATCTATCCATCTACCTATCGTGGCAAACCCATGAGAATTTTGAGACACAGGAGCCAGCAGATTTTGGAAGAATGGAGCATAATACACAAAATGCTGGCAGAAATTAGCATGTCAGGTAGAATTTGTCCTGATGAAGGGCTCTGGCCCGAAACATCGACTGTTAGTTGTCATAGGTGCTGCAAGACCCACTGAGTTTCTCTGGTATTCTGAGTGTGTTCTCATTTGCCCAAGAGAATTTTACGTTTCAATGAAATGAACTCTTGTTCTAAACTAAACAAATTATAAGCCAAGTTTGTTTAACTTCTCTTTATGACAATTACATAGAACATAGGACATAGAAATCTACAGCACATTACAGGCCTTTCGGCCCATGATGTTGTGCTGACCATGTTGTGTTATACAAATAATCAGCGGATTTCAATGATACCCTCCCCCATTCATGTGATTACTTTGAGTACAGAAGCGGAGGTATCAAATGCTCAAATATAAACCTTTTCACTCTTGAAATCTCTGGTCACTCTCCATCCTTTCATAATAATATTGCTCACAATAATCTAAATGCAGTCTGACCAGCTCCATACAAAGCCACAATACATTCTGGCTTGGATACCCTTGAAATAAATGCAAACATTACATTTGCCTCCTTTCACCTCATTTGCAAGTTAGCCCACAGGAATTCCTGAACTCATCCCCAAGTCCCATTGAACCTCAATTTCCACATTTTCTCCATTTTCCTTTTCTCCTACTTTAAATTAGGGGTCCCATTGATAGTGAAGCAGATCACAATGAATTGCAAAAAGATCTGACTAGTCAGGAAATGGGGCGAAGAACAGCAATTGGTGTGATGTATTTTGCACCATGAAGCCGGTGCAGGTCACATACAGTCAATGCAAGGCACTGATGCTGCGGAGTTTGCTGAAGTTCTCTGCACAAGTACGTAGGGTAATTGGAAGGGTATTTCCATAAGACTCAGAGTAGAATTAGGCCATTGGGTCTTCTCCACCACTTGATCATGACTGATTCATTTTCCACCTCAACCTATTTTTGTGTCTTCTCCCCATAACCTATAACAGTCTTATTAATTAATGACATATCATAAGAAACAGGAGCAGGAGTCTGCCATTTGGCCCATTGAGCCTGCTTCACCATTCAATACGATCATGGCTGATCTGGCCATGGACTCATCTCCATTTACCTGCCTTCTCCCCACAACCCCTAACTCCCCTACTATGCAAAAATCTACCCAACCTTGTCTTAAATATATTTACTGAGGTAGCCTCCACTGCTTCATTGGGCTGAGAATTCCACAGATTCAACACTCTCTGAGAAAAGCAGTTCCTCCTCATCTCCATTCTAAATCTCCTCACAAAAAATCTTGAGGCTATGTCCCCTCATTCTAGTCTCATCTACCAGTGGAAACAACTTTCCTGCCTCTATCTTATCTATCTCTTTCATAATTTTATGTTTCTATAAGATCTCCACTTGTTCTTCTGAATCCCAGTGAGTACAGCCCCAGGTGACTCAATCTCTCCTCAGTCTAACCCCCTAATCTCTGGAATCAACCTGGTGAACCTCCTTTGCACCATCTCCAAAGCCAGTATATCTTTCCTCAAGTAAGGAGATAAGAACTGCACGCAGTACCCCAGGTGTGGCCTCACCAGTACCCTGTACAGTTGCAGCATAACCTCCCTGCTCTTAAATTCAATCCTTCTAGCAATCAAGGCCAATGTTCCATTTCCCTTCTTGATAGCCTGCTGCACCTGCAAACCAACCTTTTGTGATTCATACATAAGCACTCCCAAGTCCCTCTGCACAGCAGCATGCTGCATTTTTTTACCATTTAAATAATAATCTGCTCTTTAATTTTTCCTTCCAAAGTGGATGACCTCATATTTAACAACATTGTACTCCATCTGCCAGACCCTTGCCCACTCACTTACCCCATTTAGCTCTCTCTGCAGACTCTTCATATCCTCCACACTATTTGCTTTTCCACTCAATTTAGTATCACTGGCAAGCTTTGATACACTACACTCAGCCCCTCTTTCAGATTGTTAATATACTGTATATCATGAACAGTTGCAGGCCCAGCACCGACCCCTGCGGCACACCACTCATCACTGATTGCCAACCAGAGTAACACCTATGTATCCAAACTCTATGCTTTCTATTAGTTAACCAATCCTCTATCCATGCTAATACATCACCCCCAACAATCCTGCCAACATATGATTGAGCAAACACGAGGAAATCTGCAGATGCTGGAAATTCAAACAACACACACAAAATGCTGGTGGAACGCAGCAGGCCAGGCAGCATCTATGGGGAGAAGCACTGTCGACGTTTCAGGCCGAGACCCTTCGTCAGGACTAACTGGAAGGAGAGATACTAAGAGATTTGAAAGTAGTGAGGGGAGGGGGAAATGTGAAATGATAGGAGAAGACCGGAGGGGGTGGGATGAAGCTAAGAGCTGGAAAGTTGATTGGTGAAAGTGATACAGAGCTGGAGAAGGAAAAGGATCATGGGACGGGAGGCCTCGGGAGAAAGAAAGGGGGAGGGAGGGAGCACTAGAGGGAGATGGAGAACAGGCAGAGTGATGGGCAGAAAGAGAGAAAAAAAAACAAACAACTAAATATGTCAGGGATGGGGTAAGAAGGGGAGAAGGGGCATTAACGGAAGTTAGAGAAGTCAATGTTCATGCCATCAGGTTGGAGGCTTTCTTTCTCCCCTGTTCTTTCTCCCGAGGCCTCCCGTCCCATGATCCTTTCCCTATCTCCAGCTCTGTATCACTTTCACCAATCACCTTTCCAGCTCTTAGCTTCATCCCACCCCCTCTGGTCTTCTCCTATCATTTCGCATTTCCCCCTCCCCCTACTACTTTCAAATCTCTTAGTATCTCTCCTTTCAGTCCTGACGAAGGGTCTCGGCCCGAAACGTCGACAGTGCTTCTTCCCATAGATGCTGCCTGGCCTGCTGTGTTCCACCAGCATTTTGTGAACATAGGATTGAGCCTGCTTCTGTTCAGCTATCCCAGTCAGTTGTGTTTAATATTTCAATAATATTTGAGTCATCTTCTACATATATTATTTGATCAAGTATTCTTGTTTGGTTAAATAATTAATTATGGGTTATATGTAAAAATACACTCATTGCATACGTCATCATGTTACTACGTGCTATGTGCGCACTTTGCTGAAAGTAAACTCAGAATTAGCCCTTTTTAGACTGCCAAGTCTTCATTTGAATTATCTTAATGCTTTATAGTTGGAAACGATAACACATATAGTTGGAAAGCATAACACACTCCTGTTTCCTAGGATGTGAAAATTCCTCGCAACATGAAAGGGTTCCTCACAATAAAACTCCTTATGATTTCCTGAGAATACAGCTGGGATTATTGTCAAAGCTGAATTGTATTACTTTTACAGAGATCAGCAATAACTAAAAGTGTTAACTTAAAATTTAAGAGCTTCTTCAAATATAGTTCTTGAATTAACATAACATATTCAAGAATGTTATCTTAATGTATATGAACGGTGGCTAAGTAGAAATGTAGAAAAATTATTAATTGCTAGAGAAAAAGTAGTGTTTCCATTTTAAATTTAAATCTAATAAATTGTGATGATGTTTTGACGCAATTAAGGAACAAAATTATGTTCTATTGGATGTATTTATGGTTTTACGTTTGATGTTAAGCATAAACTCCATTTGATGTGTCGGCACATTCATTCACAGTCTGATGCCCTGGATTTTTCTTATTCGTTCTATATACAGTAAAAGAATCGATGATTTTTTTCAGAAGAATTTAGAAACAGGGTCAGGTGTATGCCAACCAGTCCCTCGGGCCTATTCCACCATTCAGTAAGGTCATGTCTGACCTTATCTTGACCCCAATACCACTTTCTGCTTGCTCCTCATACCCTCTGACTTCTTCAAAGTTTAAACATCTATAAATTCAAGCCTTGAATATATTCAGTGACTCCATTTTCACAGTTGTTGAAAATCAATGAGATCACATCCATAAGCCTTCTTAATTATTTGCTGCACACGCATGGCAGCACTTTCTGTTTCATGCACAATAAAACCCAGATCCTTCTGCACCGCAACAATTTGTAGTCATCTTCCACTTAACTAATAATTTACTTTTACATTCTTTCTTCCACAGTGGATAGCATCACACTCTTCCACATTATTCCCACAACTTTTTGCCCGCTTACTGAATGCACCATATCCCTTTGTAGAGTCTTTGTGCCCATACAGCTCAATTTCCTACTGGCTTTCCAATAGCAGTAAATTTAGCTATACTACAGTCCATCCCTTCATTCAAGTCATAAACAAAAGCAATTTGACTTCAGTAGATCAGGCAGAACCTATGGAAGGAAGTAGACAGACTGCATTTCAGGTTGAGAGTCTTCATATGGATTAAGGTATGGGTCACTGCAGATGGGTTTATCTTTTTCTTGTAGAGGAGGAGGCTGAGATTAAGCCTGACCAGGCATTCAAAATTATAAGAGGCATCAATGAGGTAGATTGCCTGAAAAATAGATAGATTAGGTGTTCAGAATGTTGGAATAGCTGTACTTCACTGTTATACCAGTGGGCAACTGGTGGTGTAGTGGCATCAGCACCGGACTTCAAGGCAAATGGTCCTGAGTTCAAATCCGACTGGCTCTTTGCACGCTTTCCATGTATACTGGGTTGAGCGTCGAGCTAGTAACTCAGCCTTAGGAAGAAAAACTGACAAATGCTACAGAAATGGCAAAAATGCTATCTGATGTGCCACAAGGTATGAAAAGGAACAGCAACAACTATTACACCAAAGAATACCTCAAGCTTTTCAGTAAATGGAAGAGTGAAAGACTTCAACTACCTAACTTACTCCAACCCATGGGAGTAGATTGATGCCAAAATTGACACTTCCTCAAGACACATATAATTCTTTCCTTGCATATTTTCTTCTGGCTACCATTAGACAGCTTAGCTGCCTCATTGCTCCAGTGACCAGATTCAATTGTGACCTCAAATACTATCTGTATGGAGTTTACATGCTGTCCCTGTAACCATGCATGTTTCCTCAAGTGCTTTGATTTCCTTGCACATTCCAAAGAGATGAGATTTGATAGGTTAATTAACCACTGTAAATTGACCCTGGCATCAAGGTAAGTAGAACAATTTGGACAGAGATAATGAAAAATTAAGGGGAAAAAATGAGTTTAGTGGAGGATTTGCAAAAATGGTTAGATTTTGTAGACCATATAACACTATGAACACACTTCACTATGATCAATATTTAGTCGTACACTTTCCTGATTTAGCGAATGTGCTTTCAGGACGAGGCACATTGACACCGTAACAATCTGCATTCAAACATTATGTTCAAAGGGTACTCAGAGCTGCAACTTACAAAGCCAGTTTCATCTTTCCCCTTTCAATGGTTCTTAATGACCAAGTATATGCCAAAGGATTCTCCAAAACATTGTAGACAAAAACGCATCCAAAACTGCCACGTGTGCATTTCTTGTTTGTCTCATAACTGGGTGTTTGCTTATCTAGTAGGAGCAGATACGGTGGGAATTTTAAAATTCATTTTCACTCATCCCTACATAACCATCCATGGCTTCATGTGTTATGGGCAATGAATGCGCATCCCATATCTAGTTTATGTTATGAACTTGGATTTTTGCATAACTTGCCAGATTTAAACTAGAACAATGCTTTTGGTCTCACATAGTCATTGGTAGATTTAAACTTCTGGAGCATTGTCAGAAGTTCACTTCTGAAACAGGTATAAGACATTCGAAGTATTTGGTATATGGCTTCAGTCAAGATGTAAACAGTTAAAAGGAAACTTAGGGTGACACATGTTTTTAACAATTTCTTTACCTTAGGAAATGCTGTAAATTTTCTGAGGCATGATATAGTCTTATTTGATGTCAGGTTCTCTTGAATATTAGACATTGTGTTTTTCTGCCTTAAAATCTCAATGGATTACAAAAGTAACCTCCAATCCCAAAGGCATCAAATGTTACTTGATTTGCCATGTCAAAATTCAGTTTTTGTTTGCTGAAAGATTTAAAGGTGCTTTTGAATCATATATTCTTGCCACAAATCCTTTTGTAGAGGAGAAATAGGCTCTTCGTTTAAATAGTTGCTGGAATTAATTTTGAAAAGAATAGACTTGTCACATTGGCTGCAAACAATGATTTTATTCTCCCTACATTAAGGCAGTCGCTTGTGTAAGAATGGTGTTTAATGATTAATCGGTTTCAGGGTTGCAGCAGTGTTTTGTAGAAGTTGCCAGAGTTAATCAGTAAAGAATGCTTGAATAAATATATTCACATTGTTCGAGCTCCACAAGCCTCATGTATGTCTGTCCGTACATAATGCAATTGATTATTTTAGTAGGTTGAAAACTCAATAAGTACACATATCTTGCTAAGCTTTTTCAATGAGCTGGATATCCTGTCCATTCTTTCACCTTCCACAGTATGAGGCCCAGTTAGATCGATAGAGACACAAGAGACTGCAGGTTCTGGGTTCTGGACCAAAAAACAAGCTGCTGATGAATTCAATGGGTCAGTCAGCAACCAATTTAGAACACAGAAAACCTACAGCACAATACAAGCCCTTTGGCCCACAAAGTTGTGCCGAACATGTCCCTGCCTTAGAAATTACTAGGCTTACCTATAGCCCTCTATTTTACTAAGCTCCAGGTACCTATCTAAAAATCTCTTAAATGACCCTATCACATCCGCCTCCACTACCGTTGCCAGCAGCCAATTCCATGCACTCAACCACTTTCTGCGTAAAAAGCTTACCCTTGACATCTCCTCTGTACCTACTCCCCAGCACCTTAAACCTGTGTCCTCTTGTAGAAACCATTTCAGCCCTGGGAAAAAGCCTCTGACTATCCACACGATCAATGCCTCTCATCATCTTGTACACCTCTATTAGGTCATCTCTCATTCTCTATCACTCTAAGGAGAAAAGGCCGAGTTCACTTAACCTATTCTCATAAGACATGCTCCCCAATCCATGCAACATCTTTGTAAATCTCCTCTGCACCCTTTCTATGGTTTCCACATCCTTCCTATAGTGAGACGACCCCAACTGAGCACAGTACTCCAAGTGGGGTCTGACCAGGGTCCTATATAGCTGCAACATTACCTCTTGGCTCCTAAATTCAATTCCACGATTGATGAAGGCCAATACACCGTATGCTTTCGTAACCACAGAGTCAATCTGCACAGCTGCTTGGAGCGCCCTTTGGACTCAGACCTCAAGGTCCCTCTGATCCTCCATACTGCCAAGAGTCTTACAATTAATACTATATTCTGCCATCATATTTGACCTACCAAAATGAACCACTTCACACTTATCTGGGTGGAACTCCATCTGCCACTTCTCAGCCTAGTTTTGCATCCTATCAATGTCCTGCTGTAACCCCTGACAGCCCTCCACACTATCCACAACACCTCCAACCTCTGTGTCATCAGCAAAATTACTAACCGATCCCTCCACTTCCTCATCCAGGTCATTTATAAAAATCACAAGGAGTAAGGGTCCCAGAACAGATCCCTGAGGCACCCCACTGGTGACCGACCTCCATGCAGAATATGACCTGTCTACAGCCATTCTTTGCCTTCTGTGGGCAAACCAGTTCTTGATCCAAAGGATTTAAAGGAATGGACAGTGTTTTGGATCAAGGGAGGATTGAAAGCAAAAAGATGAGATAGAGATATAAAGGCATTGGTAACCTCCAGTCTTATCTCCACTTCCCTATCCCTACTTGGCTCCATCTATCCATCAACCACTCTCTTAACAGATACGCCTATAATAAAATCAAGTCTGCAGATGCTGGAAATCTAAAGCAACACATACACAAATGCTAGTGGAACCCAGCAGGTCAGGCAGCATCTGTGGAAATTAATAAATGGTCAATGTTTCAGGCTGAGACCCTTCTTCAGGACTGAGAAGTAAGGGGGAAGATGCCAGAGTAAAAAGGTGGGGGGAGGGGAGAAAGGGGCTCGCTGGAAGGTGATAGGTGAAGCTTGGTGGGTGGAAAAGATCAAAGGCTGGAGAAGAAGAAATGTGATTGGAGAGGAGAGTGGACCATAGAAGAAAGGGAAGGGGGAAGGGACGCAGGGGGAAGTAGAGAGAAGAGCTAAAAAGTCAGAGTGGAAAATCAAGGAAGGGGAGAGGCATATTATTTTACTGGAAGGAGAAATCAATGTTCATGCCATTAGGTTGGAGGTTACCCAGATGGAGTAGAAGATGTTGCTCCCCAACCCTGAGGGTGGCCTCATTTTTACACATGAGGAGGCCATGGACCGAGATGTTGGAACGTGAATGAGAATTGGAATTAAAATACTTGGCTGCCAGAAGTTCTGCTTATGGCAGATGGAGTGGAGGTCCTCGACAAAATGTCCACCAATTTACAATGGGTCTCAGCAATGTAGAGGAGGCTGAATCAGGAGCACCTATAGCCTGCCAGCCCCTGAACTCTCTTCTTATACTGGTTATCTCCTCTTTACACTACCAGTCAAGATTGCAAAATGCCTACCTGTAATATCAAATATTCATTTGACTCCACAGATATTTCTGATATGCTGAGTTCCCCTAGTTTGTTTGTAATATTTCTTAGTCCAGTTACATGAAGTTTTCATCTTTAATTTAATCAGGGCTGACAGTGGAAGACGTGGGTGGGCTTCAGCATTGCTAAGAGAATATCTTGGAATCACTGCTTGTGCCCTGGGTTCAGAACAACAACCAGTGGGATGGCACTGAGAGACTCTGAGAAGCAACAACTAATTTATGCCAAATCATGATAGACAAATAAATGTTTTTGAATTTGGAAGAGAAGATAGATAGAGTCATTTATAAAAGACACAAAAAAAAACAGCCATTCAACCCATTGGGTTGAATCTGATCTTCGATTTATTACCAAAAACCAACATTAATCCAATATTATTGCTCTGGCATTTCCATCAACCCGCCCCACATTCTACAACTCACTTACATACTAGGGACCACTTACAGCAGTCAATTAACTTGCTCACCTACACATCTTTGGGAGAAAGTCAGAGGAGGGGAGAAAATGCACATGATCACAGGTGAATGTGTAAATTCCTCACCAAGAACGTCGGAGGTTAGGATTGAAACCTAGTGTCATGGTGAAGCAACAGCTTGTGGAAATATAGTTGAAGCTTTATGATATCTTTTGTATTTGTAATCTTAAAATGTAACAAAATAGAACCCATATAATCCCAGATTGGTTTGCTGGATACTAAATTTGTACATGGCAGGAAGTATGTAATGTTGTGATCATTGTATAACCGAGGGAAGGTAACTAAGGGTTGATCAGTACATTGCATGACCATAAAAGGAAAAAGAAAAAAAAAACTACAGCAGATGGGTGGAGCAGCTCTGTTAGCCAGAACAGATAACAGCGGAAGAATTATATAGGAATGCATCTTGTAGCTGTAAAGTGGAATCCGCCTGCAATCCATTGTGAGGAGTGGAGGTGGATTTCCCTTTGCAAGTAATAAGCTTGCTTTTAATAGGCCCACTCTGAGTTTATTGTGCTTTGTTATAAGACCTAGCAAAGATACACAACAAGCACTAATTGCCACCCCCACATTTATATTGTTGATTTAATGCTCATATTTACCCTGCCGACTCAGCTAATGGAAAATACATAACATTTTTACTATTTCATAGAAGACAATTATATACCTTCTCTTATTAATATAACTAAAAATGATATCTCAAGACCTTAGAGCCATAGTATAATAGAGTACAGATACAGATTTTTTGACCCAACAAATCCAACCTAACTTGACTCAGTTTCCTGCATTCGATCCCTGTCAGAGCAGGCCCCTCGAGTCCGTACTGTATATGTATCCAAGTGCTTCTTAAATTATACCCATGTCAATCACTTCCTCTGTCGAAGTTCCTTTATTATGTCTCTGGTCATTTGCTCTTACCATAATTTATTAGCCAATTCAATTTTTTGGGCTCTGACATGGAAAAGTGTCTGTATATACTTCTGCTTTCAAACTACAATGCTTTTGTTTTAGTAAATGAGAAATTCAAATGTGTTGATTTCCCTAAAGTTATCAATTATGCTAGTGTTTTCATTCAGGAATCATTCATATGAAGCAAAGAATACCTCAATCTAAAACCTAGAATATAACCAGATCTGATGCTCCTACAAGAGCCAGGGATAAACCCAGCAACATGACTTGTCTATATTAATTTCACCTTTCAAACAAATCAGGGAATTCTAATGTTGCAGCATGGACCCGAAGCAATTTTAAGACCATCTCCTTACACATATAAATCCTACTTGTTGGTTTCAACCACGGGTGAAAGCTAATTGTTGGGAAGGTTCATTTGGACAACAGGGCCTTTTTTATGCAGTACAACTCTGTAATAATCTAAACACAAAGTACGGTTGATGCTAGAAATCTAAAATAAAAACAAAAAATACATGTCAGTCAAAACCTGTAGAGAGACAGAGTTAAAATTTCATGCCATAAACTTCCATCAGAATTGCTTACAACTGTTTCTTTTTCACTCATCATGCCTTTCTCTTTCCTTTTTCTCTCATTAGAGTTTCAGCTGCTGAATAAACGTGCTGGTTTGTCACTGATTAACTGAAATTTGAATCTAGCCATTGAATATCTGGAGATTGTGAGATATTACAAGTTATGTGAACACTCCAGGACTGCTTACTGCAAATTCAGGTGGGCCTGTAAATATCAATGGTACAAACCACCAGAAACAAATGAGAGACTTGATAAGTGTGAAACCAGGATCAGAATCAGAATCAGGTGTATTATCACCGGCAAGTGATGTGAAATTTGTTAACTTAGCAGCAGCAGTTCATTGCAATACATAATATAGAAAAAAATAACAATAATAAAATAATAATAATAAATAAATAAGTAAATCAATTACAGTATACATATATTGAATAGATTAAACATTGTGCAAAAACAGAAATACTGTATATTTTAAAAATGAGGTAGTGTCCAAGGGTTCAATGTCCATTTGGGAATCAGATGGCAGAGAGGAAGAAGCTGTTCCTGAATTGCTGAGTGGGTGACTTCAAGCTTATATACCTCCTACCTGATGGTAACAGTGAGAAAAGGACATGCCCTGGGTGCTGGAGGTCCTTAATAATGGATGCTGCCTTTCTGAGATACCGCTTCCTGAAGATGTCTTGGGTACTTTGTAGGCTAGTACCCAAGGCAGAGCTACAAGATTTACAACCATCTCGCAGCTTCATTCAGTCCTGTGCAGTAGCCCCTCCATACCAGACAGTGATGCAACCTGTCAGAAAGCTCTCCACGGTACATCTATTGAAGTTTTTGATTGCATTTGTTGACATGCCAAAACTCTTCAAACTCCTAATGAAGTATAACCAATGTCTTGCCTTCTTTATAACTGCATCAGTATGTTGGGACCAGGTTAGATCCTCAGAGATCATGACACCCAGGAACTTGAAACTGCTCACTCTCTCCACTTCTAATCCCTCAATGAGGATTGGTATGTGTTCCTTTGTCTTACCCTTCCTGAAGTCCACAATCAGCTTTTGCATCTTACTGACATTGAGTGTTAGGTTGTTGCTGTGGCACCACTCCACTAGTTGGAATAGCTCGCTCCTGTATGTCTTCTCATCACTACCTGAGATTCTGCCAACAATGGTTGTATCATCAGTAGATGGAATTTGAGCTATGCCTAGCCACACAGTCATGTGTATATAAAGAGTAGAGCAGTGGGTTAAGCACACATCCCTGAGGTGCACCAGTGTTGATCATCAGCGAGGAGGAGATGTTATCACCAATCCACACAGATTGTGGTCTTCTGGTTAGGAAGTTGAGGATCCAATTGCAGAGAGAGGTACAGAGGCCCAGGTTCTGCAACTTCTCAATCAGGATTGTGGGAATGATGGTATTAAATGCTGAGCTATAGTCTTGGGTACTGGTATAATTGTTGCCTTTTTGAAGCATGTGGGAACTTCTGCATGTAGCAGTGAGAGGTTGAAAATGTCCTTGAATACTCCTGATAATTGGTTAGCACAAGTTTTCAGAGCCTTACCAGGTACTCCATCTGGATCTTCCACGTTGCGATGGTTCACTCTCTTTAAAGACAGTCTAACATCAGCCTCTGAGACAGAGATCACAGGGTCATCAGGTGCAGATCAGGGATCTTCACAGCTGCATGTGTATTCTCCCTTTCAAAGTGGGCATAGAAAGTGTTGAGTTCATCTGGTAGTGAAGCATCGCTACCATTCATGCTATTGGGTTTCGCTTTGAAGGAAGTAATGTCTTTCAAACCCTGCCAGAGTTGCCATGCATGCGATGTCGCCTCCAACCTCATTCGAAATTGTCTCTTCACCCTTGAAATAGCCCTCTGTAAATCATACCTGGTTTTCTGGTACAGGCCTGGGTTGCCAGACTTGAATGCCACAGAACTAGCCTTCAGCAGACAACGTACCTCCTGGTTCATCCATGGCTTTTGATTTGGGAATGTACAGTTAGTCTTTGTAGGCACACACTCATTCACAGGTTTTAATGAAGTCGGTAACAACTGCAGCATACTCATCCAGGTTCGAAGATGAATCTCTGAATACAGCCCAGTCCACCGATTCAAAGCAGTCCTGTACGTGGTCCTGTGCTTCCCTTGTCTAGACCTCCTTGGTCCTCACTACTGGTGCTGCAGTCTTCAGATAGATAGATAGATAGATAGATAGATACTTTATTCATCCCCATGGGGAAATTCAACTTTTTTCCAATGTCCCATACATTTGTTGTAGCAAAACTAATTACATACAATACTTAACTCAGTAAAAAATATGATATGCATCTAAATCACTATCTCAAAAAGCATTAATAATAGCTTTTAAAAAGTTCTTAAGTCCTGGCGGTTGAATTGTAAAGCCTAATGGCATTGGGGAGTATTGACCTCTTCATCCTGTCTGAGGAGCATTGCATCGATAGTAACCTGTCGCTGAAACTGCTTCTCTGTCTCTGGATGGTGCTATGTAGAGGATGTTCAGAGTTATCCATAATTGACCGTAGCCTACTCAGCACCCTTCGCTCAGCTACCGATGTTAAACTCTCCAGTACTTTGCCCACGACAGAGCCCGCCTTCCTTACCAGCTTATTAAGACGTGAGGCGTCCCTCTTCTTAATGCTTCCTCCCCAACACGCCACCACAAAGAAGAGGGCGCTCTCCACAACTGACCTATAGAACATCTTCAGCATCTCACTACAGACATTGAATGACGCCAACCTTCTTAGGAAGTACAGTCGACTCTGCCTATACTCAGGGAGTAGAAATACAGTGGTGATCGGACTTCCTGAAGTGAGGGTGTGGAATAGCATGGTAGGATTCTTGATGGTGGTGTAGCAGTGGTCCAGTGTATTGTTTCCTCTGGTATTGCAAGTGATCTGTTGATGGTAATTGCTTAGTGATTTTTTTCAGACTGGCCAGGTTAAAATCTCCCAAAATAATAGCGAAGGCGTTAGGATGTGCTGTTTCATGCATGAAAACCATCAACCTGAAACATTAGCTCTGTTTCTCTCTCCATCAACCTGAAACATTAACTCTGTTTCTCTCTCCACAGATGCCTGATTTGCTGTGTGTTTTTACCATGGGTGAAGGTTTCATCTTGTTTTTTATTCTGACTCATTATGTTATGAGTTTTTGACAGACAACACTTCCAGCAGTGCAGCACTTCCTCAATATTGATTGCATTGGAATGCCAATCTAAATTTTTGTGCACAGGTCTCTAGCTAACGACTTCAACATAACCTCTTCACATGGTAGGCAAGAATGTCAACAAGGGAGGCACAGCTCCAGAGCAGGGTGCAGAAAGCAGCCATTAGGTGCTTTAATTAAACCCTATTTCTTTCATTTTTTTTGTCATTATATTCTTGTTCACTTTGCTTTTGTTGCTTTTGAGAGGAAACATAGTTCAGACCTTGCTTTTGAGTAAGCTTATAAGGTCGATGATCCAGTTGACAAAAGGCATTTTTCTTCCTCCTTTATCAATATATTCTTGTTCATTTGCTCCAATCAGCTTTTGTCTACCACTCCTTATGAGTAGTTATAAATACTTCTTGCAGCACACACAAAATGCTGGTGGAACGCAGCAGGCCAGGCAGCATCTATAGGGAGAAACACTGTCGACGTTTCAGGCCGAGACCCTTTCCTACATAGCAGGTTTTCTCTTCACTCCACCCCTTATATGACAGTTCTGCAGCTAATTCCAAAGTGTCAGTTTCCCATTTCCTATGTGAAAACTGACAAGTTAGTTAATTGAGCAACCTAAGCAGGAGCCTGATTGCAACTCATTTTAAGTAATGTGCATTTTAAATGTATGTTTTGTGCAGTACCTTCCATATCCATGGGCAATCCAGAAGGTCTTTATAGGATGGGCATTGGGATTCTGAGGCCAGTGTAGGTCTGTGGCTATGAGTCTAGGGATAAAGGTTAGCCACTTTGAGGGTATTCAGGCACCTGAAAGTGTAGATTTTGTTGCTTTAGGATGGAGATGTGGTCCAGGCGTAGTTCTTGGTCAACATTATAGAGTAGCATTCAGGTAGATGAAAGGTAGACCAAGTGCAGAGATTGGTTTATCACCTTCGGCACTTTAACTCCCAGGCAACATCTAGATGCGCTTAAGATCCCATTAGAGTCCTTTGGAAGTTAAAGGATCCCAATTTATATCTACTGAATACGATGTCTATATATTTTTTTGTTTGGGGTCCTTTCTCTTGCTGGAACCTACAGAGTTATAATTGGAATTCAGAATCATAAGTGAACAAAATGAAGCTGCTCAGATTTAAATAGCTGGTTGTGCCCTAACCATGTTGGAAACATGAATAAATTAGGTTATAGAATATGACTGACAGTAATGTTTTTAAATCGATGAGGGAATGATTAAGGAGAATGCTGATACTGGAGTGAACATATTTGCATAATACAGTTGATGAATAACAAAATTTAAATTCTACTGTGCAGGGAAGCAGAAATGACAATGCCTCTGAGAAATTGAAAGATAGTCTGGAGGGTTACAATGTCGACAACAGGCACAAGAAATGTTATTATGAAGATTTATACAGTGTATCCCAATAAGCCTTGAAAGCATTTTTTTTTAAAACGAGTTCCTGTTCAAGGGCAGTTTGTAAATGCAATAAGGGAAACATTGATTTTCACTGAAAGATTTTCCATTACAAATTATTTAATTCAATGCCACTGTCAATTTATGATAATATCTAACCTTTTATTGAAAATTTATGAAGCTGGATAGGGATGAATCTCAGCAGGGAGGAGGTTGCTGTAAAATATTGCCCTCAAACAGAAAATACATTTTTTCTTTGTTGGTCCTAATTATTACTATAATTTTATTTTATAGTTTTTCAATTTACGATGGGCAGGTCTAAAGGAACATACTAATAACTAAAGTCATGAGTCCCCGAGCTTTGAAAATGAGAGGATACAACTTCTTCAAAGAGTATTCCTGAGCTAAGTTGTACACTAATGCACGTAAACTTAGAGGAGGATATCTAACTTCGCTTTGTGCCAATATAATGGCAAATAGTCAGACTGGCGTTAGAATGCACAGACCTATCTTGTGTGGATATATTCTCTGTTTATCATCAATTGCTAGCAGTCCACCAGGAAATTGCCAGCATCTTTTGACTCTGATTCATTCATAATCTTCTAATTGAGGCTAGCAAAGACTTGGAACAACTGCATTCTAATGTAAAGACAGTACAGGGTACTTCACTGTTCACTCTATTGCTGCACTCCCAAAACAATGGCAGTTCTCACTAGAACACCTGACATAGACACAAGAAATTCTTCAAATGCTGGAAATCCTGAGCAACAGACACAAGATGTTCCTCTCTGCCTTATTACTTCTTTATTTCCTATTAATTACACTACTTATTTAATTTAATTATTATATATACACACTAACTCTAATTCACAGCTCTTTTCTCTCTATTATTATGTATTTCATTGTACTGTTGCTGCAAAGTTAACAAGTTTCATGACATATGCTGATGATATTAAACCTGATTCTGATCTTTAAAGTGCCGAGGAACTCATCGAGTCAGGCAGCATCTATATAGCAAAATAAACGGCTGACATTTTGGACAGAGACCTTCCAACAGTCCTGATTGGCTATTCATTTTCCTCCATAGGTGTTGCCTTACCTGCTGACTTCCTCCAGCATGTTCTGTGTATTGCTCAAGATTACCCGTCCTGTCTGTTCTAGTTATTCTGTTACTTCTTTATTGTCTCTTAGGTTTCAGACTTCCCAATGGGTCCACAGCTTTGAAAGTTTACTCCTACTAGTTTCTGAGGGATCACTCTGAATACCTTTAATTCACTGCTGTGCATCACAATATGACAGCATGAAATGTAAGTGTGTCTGTTGGAGTTTGTTTCATAAGGTCAAAAAAATTAGCCTGGAGTTTATACTAATATTAATAGGAAATGTATTAGAATTTCTTTGCCACTTGGAAATGCATAAATATTTATTTGCCACTTGAACAAAATGAGCATTTTTAATAGTTTAAAATCTATTATAAATAACAAACAGATGCCTTGCCTAAAAGGACATTAATGGCTTAAAGCTTTCTCCCAGCAGAGCTGCCCGCAGTTGCCATCTACCCAATCACTATGTCAACAATGACATTTAACCCAATGGCACCTTCCTCAACAAAGCTATTTCCAAACGTAGCAGCTAAGTCCTGTACTTTGTCTGTGCCTACTTCCTATAAATCCAACATATTCATATTTTTAAACTAAAGGAATTATGATTTATTTCAAATTATTACAAACCTGAAACAATTAAGAACAAATGAAATAATCAGAATCAGGTTTAATACCACTGACATATGTTGTGAAATTTGTTGTTTTGCATCAGTACAGTGCAATCCATATAATAGCTATAGATTACTATTAGAAATATATATACAAATATATATATATATTCACACACACCCACACACACAAACACAAATATATAAAATTAATGTAAATAAGAAGGGCAAAATGTGTGAAAGTAGTGAGGTGGTGTTCATGTGTTGGTTCATTGTATGTTTAGGAATCTGATGGTGGAGGGCAGAAGCTGTACCTAGCATGTTGAGGATGCGTTCTTCAGGCTCTTGTACCTTCTCCTTGATGGAGAAAAATGTCATCCATTTGGTTTGGTTAAAAGTAGTTTACCAAACCAAATTAATACATAGATGTATCCTTCATTAGAGATCTTTCCTGTCCCAGGCCCACTTTAGCACACTGAGGGAGTATTCCTTGGTAGATTGCTGGAAATTGTAGGAAATTTAAACTGCTGCATTAGGCTTCAGAGTAACCCTGAGACTGAGTGCAGTTATGATGTCAACTACAAACATCCCTTAAGAAATATTCATGCACATATATGAAAATCTTAAAGTTCATTTCAATGTTTCTATAGATATATAGTGGGAAGATTCTGACTGGCTGTATCACAGCCTGCTATATGAACTCCAATGCACAAGAAGGCAAGAGGCTCCAGAGAACATCGACTCAGCCAGTTCTGCCAAAGGTACAGCTCTCCCTACCATGGAGAACATCTACAAGAAGCAGCGTCTGAGAAAAGTGACAGATATAATTAAGGACTCCACCATCATTCCTGCCATCAGATAGGATATACAGGAGACTGTGGACACACAGTTCCGGGTTCAAAGGCTTCTTTCCCAGCGCTGTCAGGCTCTTGAACTGACCTGAAAGATCCTAACAGCATCATGGACTACATTTCTCTCAACTTGCACAATGTCATTACGTTTATTTTGTCATGTAGGTTGTGGATAATTTATGTGAATTTAAGCTAATATAGTTAGTGTTTGGCCATGTTTGTATGTAATGTGTTGCTACTGCAAAAAAGCTAATATTCATGGCTGGGTATGTATAATATGACAACAACAATAGGTGTCCTTGATAGTTAACTTGAAATTCAACTTGATGTGGGACAGCAGCATATGTGGGAGTTGAGATGGTGCAGTGATTTAATATATCCTTCTAGATCTGAGCACACTGCTATATGCTGAACTCTGCTGAATGCCCACTCTCTTGTGTTACTCATGTTCATGCTTCCTAGTTTTCTCCTGATTCTCTTGGGTGGGTGGGGGGTGGTAGATAATTTCCATAATATTCCTATGAACACTAATGTGTATTTAGAGTTTAGTACCGATGTATCTGATTCCCTTTCTTTATTGTTTGCAAATGCCCACAAGCCTGATTAGTGATTACAGTGAAATGACAAAAAAATTAATTACATGACCCAATTTTTAGTAACAAAACAGATTAAATATTTTTTTAAAATTTCATTGTATACCTTTTGTTACTCACAAAATGGCCATTTTGTAAAAGGAAAACATGTAGAATTTCCAGTCTCTTGTAAATGTGCATTGGCTTACTGTTGAATGTTAAATCATACATAAAATTATTCCACCATCTGCATGCTCTCACCTTGGACCAAACCAATAAAGGCTTAACAAGCCACTTCAATTGCTTCCTGTCACTTCATCCTTATCGCCTTCAGCTTTGTCACTTGTTTCAAGACTTTTCACAGTGTATATGCCATTATAGAGTGAAGCAATTTGGCACGGGCTACAAAATGTAAGTATGATTACAACAGCAGCCTTTTATGGGAAGCAATATACCCATTGATCTGGGGCAGACAATTCTGTGCTCAAATCTTGATGTCTTTTATGTTGGAACTATAATCTCCTTTGACATTCCATCTTCTCTAACAAAACATTTGTCTTTTTGCCTTGCTTACCTTTTTTATCTGGCTTTTAACAAAAAAGCTTTTCTTTCTCTCTCTTTTTCTGAATAGTGAACTGAGACATCAAATAGAATTAGTGGCAGTGTTTCTATAGGCATGAATTAATCAAACCCATGGCATAAGCAACAGCTACAAGAATCTACTGTGAAAATGACTGCAGAAAAATAGAGGGTATTTAATAGAGTTTAGATTAGTTACCTACAATGTATTAGGCAGCTCTGAAGAGTCATCATTGTATAACCTCCAGAGAACAGCGAAAGCAAGGTTTGTAGACCACTGAGCAAGGTTGATGAAGAAAGAAACTTGAACAAAAAGATGGTTTAATCAATTTCAGGTATCTATCTCCATAAGAAAATGCCTCCTCTTTAGTATCCAACGGATGCAGATCCCTTGGTTGCAAGCATTTTAATTTGTGAGTGTTTTGGACAAGGCTGAGGTTTCCAGAAAGAAATCTTCCATTCTAAGTTGAATTGCATGGAGCCCTATTTTTTGGTGTTAACCATTGATCTTGCCTGGAGTGCTGAGAATCAAGTTGGACTGGCCTTTTCTTGTGTGATTCATGCTGGTGTGCCTAAGTAGGCACACAACCATTCTTGCTATTATGCATGTCACACTTACTTTTGCCCAGAACAACATTGTTGGAGGGGCATGATCCACATTATGACTGTTGTGAAACAGGCTCAAATGAACTAGATTCACAGCATGCATTTGTTATTATGTTCTCTGTTTGAATGGCTTCAGTGGTGACATTGGGGTACCTGACTGGACAGCTTTCAGATTGACAAATGCCTTCCAACGTCACGGAGTGTATTTAAACAAGCCATTTGTGTTTCCTCCAGCTTTTAGCAGTTGATATATTCATTCAATTGGTGCCTCAAAATGGGACTGCTGACAGAATTCCTTTACAGTCGACAGTGGCTGGCCATGCAGGGTTAGTGAGGAACTCCAGGGTCAGAGGAAAAGACATGCTTACCTACAAAGAGCCTACTCCTGGGGAGCTTTCAGGCATGTCACATCTTACCTGGAACTTTCCAAGGAGCAATGTATCCACAGGCTTATGCTTTTCTGTGCTGTTGCACTGTGATTGACTTCTGACCTTTCTCTTGCATGCTTTACCATCTTGGAGGTTGCAGGGCTGAAATGGTTGCCACAAGGGGACACAGGTTTAAGGTGCTGGGGAGAAGGTACAGAGGAGATGTCAGGGGTAAGTTTTTTACTCAGAGAGTGGTGAGTGCGTGAAATGGGCTGCCGGCAACGATGGTGGAGGCGGATACGATAGGGTCTTTTAAAAGACTTTTGGATGGGTAAATGGAGCTTAGAAAAATAGAGGGCTATAGTTAAGTCTAGTAATTTCTAAGGTAGGAACATGTTCAGCACAACTTTGTGGGCCAAAGGGCCTGTATCGTGCTGTAGGTTTTCTATGTTTCTATGGAGGTGGTTTAGGAACTCAAAAAGGCACGTGGGTCAGGGAGGTTTTAGTGACAGAGTGATATCCATTATGGGGATGTCTCAAAAGGGTTGTGGTGTCAGACTTGGGGTAACTGGGACTGGAGAGATAGCTATAGAGGGAAAAAAACTTTCACTATGTAAGCACGATTCCACAGCTCATTATGCTGTGAGACTTGTGATATTGGACTGTGCTATAACTGGCCCTTGAACCGAATGTTTATTGATCCACCATAAATCTAAGGTATTTGGAGACAGACTATGGACCAGACTGGGAGTGATTGCAAGATTTAACTATAAGGTGTTCTAAAATAAACTAAGAGCTTCAGAACAGGTTCAGTACAGATTTCCACATTATTTGCATGATTATATCTTCTATTACACAGTCATGTGACTTACAAACCTAATAATATAAAAAGGCTGCTTTCTGCATTCGCTGATTGAAAACAAGTGTGTGTATATTATAACATATGCATAACTGTTGTCAGTCCGTGAACTGAATTTTTTGTTATTTCCTTGATTATCTTTAATATGGGTGGCTGATGTAATACTGGCTTTCTGAAACGGAGACTATGTGATCCTTTGCTTTAACTCACTGCAGATCTAAGTCGCTTTTACAATTTTTTGTTCAATGATTATATCAGGATTAGACCTGTCATTATGTTTTTCTTCAGTGGCTTCAAATATGTCTCTTGTTGAGCAACATTGACACCTCTGACATTATTTCTGATAAATACTAGTTATCACTTGGAACCCCAGATAAGGACTCTTTTGCCCCTGAATTACCCTTGTTTACCATACATACTCACTGATTTTGAGATTCTGATTGCTTTATAATGTCATTTGCTTCCCACTACCTCTTGACTTCATTTCGGGTTGTTATAAGCTAGAATATCATAATCTAATTACATTTAGTTTCAGCACAACATGAATAGCTCAACTCGGTGCATGACACACTTTGGTCTTCCAGAGCAACGTGAAGTTTGTAAGTTAATGCTGCCAGTGAGCAAATTAGTGACAGCGGGAGTGCGTGCCAAGGGTTGTACTGAAGCCCAGTGTAGATACCACAAAGGCTCCGAGAGAGGACAGCAGTCTGGGTTCTACTGCCACTGGACATTTCCCTCCCCACCATAGAGCATATTTACATGGAGCACTCTCATAAGAGGTCAGCATCCATTATTAAGGACCCACATCACCCAGGCCATGCATTCTTCTCGCTACTACTATTAGGCAGGAGGTACTGGAAATTAGGTCCCTCACCGCCAGGTTCAAGAAGAGTTAATACCTGTCAATCATCAGACTCCTGAACCAGAATGGATAACCTCACTCATCACAACTCTGAACAGATCCCATAACCTTACAGATTAATTTTCTAGGACACCACGACTTCAGTCTACAATTCATGTTCTCTGTATTTTTTTTTATTTGTACAATTTGTCTTCTTTTGCACTTTGGTTGATTGTCAATCTTCGTTTATGTATAGTTTTTCATAAATTTTTATGAAAAAATAAATGAAAATATTTATGAAAAAATAATATTTTCATAAATTATATTTTATTTTTCTGTAAATGCCTGCAAGTAAATTAATCTCATGGTTGTATATGGTAATGTATACTATACAAACTGTGACAGTAAGTTTACTTTGACCTTGACTTTGACATTAAGGGGCTGAGTCCTGTGTCTAGTTGTTCAAACACTTTATAGGTGTACTGTTTTAAGAGGAATGTAAATGGAACTGGTGCTTTGTAAGAGTATGTATCCAATGGTTGAATGGCACAGTGAATGTATTGATCTGTTGGCAAAAGTAATGTAAAGAAAGACAAGTGCAGATTTTACTGTATATATATATATATATATATATTTATGAATAAGTTATTAGTTAAATAAAAAGGACTTTAACAAATGTGCTTATGTGAAATGTGTGGTGGTATGCAACATAGTGAAATATAATCAGAATCAAGTTTATTATCAGTCTAATATGATATATATCTGTTGTTTTGTGATAAGAGTATAGTCCAAAAATATAAAATTACACTAAAGTACAAAATAAATAAATAATGCAAATTAAAGGAATAGTGAGGTATGTCCATTTGATAGCAGAGGGGAAGAAGATGTTTCTAAATCACTAACAATGTTCTCCAGGCTACTCTACCTTTTCCCTGATGGTAGTAATGACAGGAGGGCATGTTCTGGATGAAGAAGGTCATTGGTGATTGAGGCTGCCTTTCTGAAGGGCTTTCTCAAGAAATGAACACTGTCTCAATAAATAAACAAGAAGCTCACCAACTCAGGGTTCTTGTCATGCTAAGTTTCAACCAAGAGATTACTTGGTTTTTGGGTAGGATGGATCTTTTATCCTGTCAGAGTCATCCTTCTCACCCTCCTAACCTACAGCTTAACAAGTTTCTTTTATCATTGGTGACACCCAACGCCGTTTGCTTCATCGAGCACCTCAACTCCATCTGCCATAACAGGCAGGATTTCCTGGTGCCCACCCCCCCCATTTTAATTCTACTTAGCACTAATACCGACATGTCTGTCCATGGCCATCTCTCATGTCAAAATAAAGTGTCCATTGTCCTCTGAGGTCAATGGTATGGTTGGAGTTCATCAACACTTCTGCAGTCCATTGCATGCACTGTACAGGGGATTGGCCTATAAAGCTTCACCAGATCCCTGTTCGACGTCCATACCTGTTTCCATCTCTCACAATAGGGATGTAGGGTTGGACTTTGAGAGGCTCCAGTTGTCCACTGTCCTCTCCTAAGAGATACCTTCTTCCTCAGCTCTTTTCAAACTCTGATGTCATCTCCCCTTCCCCACCCAACCTCACTTGGTCTCATCTATTGTCTACCAGCTTGTACTCCTCCCCCCTCTTCTCACCTCCTTATTTTGGCTTCTGCCCCTTCCTCTCCAGTCCTGGTGAAGGGTCTCAGCCCGAAATGTCAACTATGTATTCCCCGCTATAGATGCTACCTAGCTTGCTGAGTTCCTCCACCATTTTGTGTTTGTTGCTCAAGCTTCTTTTGTCTCCTTCGTAGTTTTGATGAAGAGTTTCAACCTAAAACTATAACTCTGTTTCTCTTCTCACAGACCGGATTACATTGATTGTTTTCTGTTTTTATTTTAGATCACATCTCATTCTCCATCCTTGTTCTTTAGTCAGATAGAACAATGTGCTTCAAGAAATTGACAAAATATTTCTTTAAACCTTGTAGGATTTTAAAAATAAGGAATGATTTCCCGCCCAGAACTCTACTAAACAGAAAAACACTTAGAAAGTCTAATGGTTACAGGGATTCTGCTGAAGGTTACTGGAACAAGAGTAAAATGAATGAATGAAGATTTTGCGTTTAGGTTGTGCCTCTCATATCCTCCAACCAAAATACATTGGAAAAGAGATTATGTCATGATGCAAAAGTCCTTTTGCATACAGCAAGATTACAAAGACAGCAAGATTACGATAACGGGCTTATCTTCTTTAAAGAGATGAAGTTAAATCGTTAAGATATCTCAAATGCTTCAGTGAACCAGAAACAAAAATGTGTAATTGACTTTCAACAAGCTGCAAGCAAAGCTTCACAATGCTGCCATCTACTCTGAACTTTATTATGCTATATGCTCATCAAATAAACCCCAATTAATCTGTTGTAATTCAACAAACAAAAAAGGTGGAGGTTGAGTTTTGACCCTTGAGAAGTTTATTTTCATTATGGTCTGCTGAGTGCACACAGCCTTTAGAGCGTGACACCTGCTAAACACAAGATACATTTCCACAAGCTCCATGAAAATTGCTGCTGGCTTGGAAGCAATTATCCACCATATAAAATACATACAGTTGCACTTACATTACTGTGGTGAACTAGATATACCTGTCTGACTGCTCCTGTGGCTCCTCCCACAGACCCCTGTATAAAGGCGACTGTGGCCTGCTGCTCTCCCTCATTTTCCCCAGGATGTAGTGTTGTCCTTCAGTCAATAAAAGCCGATATCTCACTTCCTAAGTCTCGGCGTGAGTTATTGATGGTGCATCAATTACGGCATTTATTTTTTTCTTGTCAATCTATGATGGGTCACCTTGGGACTCCCCTGATTACTTGTGTTTCTTTTTCTTATCACCTCACCCATGGGACACAGGGGTACATTTTTTTCTTCTTGTAAGCTTAGTCAGCAGCAGAAGGATTCTTACCTGGAATAGGAACTTGAGGACAAAATGTTAATGAAGCCCTTGATCATGAAATGGCTTTGACTTTCCAGCTGCTGTGGTAACCTGACACTGCAGACACACTAATGATACTGATCCTCTACACGCATTAAATGAAGATCTTTCCCCTCCTACCTTTCCTGCACTGTCTCAAATTCTTTAAGTACCAGGTACCAGATAAAATATACAACCTTGCATTTTTTGTGATCCATTGATTTTTACATCACCAGGAGCTCTATCATTGAAATAGTTACATTGAATTAGAGAGCATCAAGCTCCATTTGTTGAAATGGTCATTAATGTATTCTTGATGGGTGAGGGTGGTTGATGAAAAACTTCCCTGATACAGGTGACTGTTTTGAAACATTTAGATTTGTCACATTGCTGATCAATTATAGTTTTCTAATAATGCAGATTAACCAAGGGGCATATTTTTCCATTATGACAAGAGGTTCAGTCACCTACCTTCAGTCAGTCTCAAAACCTGTCAGGGTATAAAGTACTTGTATGATATCTTACAAGAAGCAGGTGCTTAATTCTTATGGCTTTCTATCGTACAGGACTGGTTCAGAACACTAACACATATTTGGATGGTTGTATACAGGATCTACATGTTTATTCAAAGGTCACTTTAAGTGAAACATTACATAAATGTGATAACACTTTTGCAGAAAGAATTGTGATTACAAGGTGTAGATATAGATATATATATATATATAAACACACACATGTGTTTGTGTAAATGAGTACATATATATCAAACAGAATCAGATCACTGTCCTGCAAGCCCATGCCTTATTACTTAAACAAAGTTTAAAGTTCAATGTAAAATTTATCATCTGATTACATACAGCTCAGCACATACAACCCTGAGGTTCTTTTTCTGTGGGCATACTTAGCAAATCTATAGAACAGTAACTGTAAATAAGATCAATGGACAACAAACTATGCGAATGCAAATATGAATAATAGCAATAAATTACAAGAATTTAATAACAAGATAAAGTCTCCTTAAGGCGAGACCATCAGCTGAACTGAATTGGCTTTATTTCTTATATCCTTCACATAGATGAGGAGTAAAAATCTTTACGTCACATCTCCACTTAAATGTTCAATGTGTAATCATAGTAATTTATAATAACTTATAATAAATAGAACAGTCAATGTAATATAGAGTACATTTAAGTCAGTGTGAGTTCATCTGTCTGATGGCCTGGTGGAAGAAGCTGCCTGGATCCTGTTGGTCCCGGCTTTTATGCTGCAGTACCGGGTTAGCCCATCACCATTCTTTCTGACTTCCACAACCAGCTCCTTTGTTTTTTGTGACATTGAGGAAGAGGTTGTTTTCTTGATACCACTGTGTCAGAGAGATGACTTCTTCCCTGTAGGCCACCTCATTATTGTTTGAGACAAGGCCAATCAATGTAGTGTCGTTGACAAATGTAATTAGCAGATTGGAGCCGTGGGTAGCAATACAGTCAAGGGTATACAGGGAGTAAGGAGGGGACTCAGTATACAGCCCTGAGGGGCTCCTGTATTGACAGGCAGAGGGTTGGAGGCGAGTGAGCCCACTCTTACAACCTGCCGGCGATCTGACAGGAAATCCAGGATCCAGCTGCACAAGGCAGGGTCAAGGCTGAGGTTTCTGAGCTTCTTGTCGAACCTGGATGGAACTATAGTGTTGAATGCTGAACTGTAGTCCAAGAACATCATTCTCACATAAGCATCCTTCTTCTCCAGAAGAATGAGTGTAGTTATCCTCTTATTTTCAAGGACCCGATGGTTGAGGTGTAATAACTGTTCTTGAACCTGATGGTGCAAGTCCTGAGGCTCTTTTACCTTCTACCTGATGGCTGCAGTGAGAAAGGAACCTGGCCTGGGTGGTGAGGATCTTTGATGGTGGATGCTCCTTTTCTATGGCAATGTTTCATGTAGATGTCCTGAAAGGAGGGGAGGGTTTTACCCTTGACGTACTGGGCCTAATTGTCTACCCTTTGTAGGACTTCCTGCTCAAAGGCAATGGCATTCCCATTCCAGAACACAATGCAGCCATCTCAATAGAAAAAGCTATTGACAAACTTATAAAAAATACCAGTATCTGCAGAATTTCCAGCATCCACAGAATTTCTCATGTTTATAAGAAATACTGTCTTGGTGGTGACAGCGACCCAGAACAAACGGGCAGCTCCAATTGTCACTGTACCCAAGATGGATGAGACATTCAGACTGTGTGACGATTACAAATTAACTCTGTATCAGGCAATTGATGATGAACAATATCCTCTGCCAGCGTCTAAAACCCATGTGCAACGTTGACTGGAGCAATGTTCATCACAAAACTGGATTTACCCCATACATACTGTACATTCAGCCAAACGTACAAGAGGAATTTTAGAAGAATTTCCTGTCAATGTACACAAACGCGTATATTATCACATTGAGTCGCCGTAGCAAACATCTGCCGGTCCTTAATGGACAAAGGTTTGTAGGACATTTATCAATGCTTTTTATTGTCAGCAGCAAAATCAGGTTTAATATTACTGGCATATGCAGGGAAATTTGTTGTCTTTGTGGCAGTAGTTCAATGTAACATATAAAGTAATAATAGAGGGAAAACACTGAGAGTTCCACACTGACTCAAGCCTGTAATTGCTACTAAAGGGTGTGTGTGTGTGTGTGTGTGTGTGTGTGTGTGTGTGTGTGTGTGTGTGTGTGTGTGTGTGTGTGTGTGTGTGTGTGTGTGTGTGTGTGTGTGTGTGTGTGTGTGTGTGTGTGTGTGTGTGTGTGTGTAAAAAGTAATGAGGTAGTGTCAATGGGTGGGTTCAATGTCCTTGGTAAATGTGGATGACTCTGTACAATACGTATTGTGAAAGAAATTCCGAAGTAACTGCACCATAACAGAGTGAAAACTAAACAATCCATTGTAGACATTATGCAAGTAAAGTTTGTGGGCCTTGCTCTGAAGTCAGACATTAATAATGCAAAACGCTTCCATAATTAAAGCCAATACCCTTGAGAGGTAGCACAAAACTTTAATCTTTTCTGGCAATGACTCGAAATTACTCCAAGTGTTTCTGGTTCTCACAATGATGCTAACATCACTGCAGCAATTTATTGTGAAAAATCAGAAGAAGAAACAGTTTAATTCTGAACATAAAACATTTGATGAAAATAAGCAGCATTTTAGTAGTTAGTCCCTATTGATTCACTACCACTATGAGAATGCTAAAGCTCGTGTGCAATATCTAGATTTATTTCTAATCATTAGCCTCATTTTATATGATGGGAACAAAAAACAATTACAATCCGCAATTTCAATAAAATTGAACAGAGTAATATGCAAGTTAGGTAAAAAGCACTTGTCAGAAATAGTAGAGGAGGCTTGACCCAAAAGCAGAGCAGCAGAGACGATTTAACGGTGAGTGATAACTTTAATAATCAACTGCAAATAACAAGCCAAGGGGGGCCACAAAATAAGAGAGAACAGATACTAAATTGACAGGCAACAAGGTAACTGAAGGCTAGGCTGATTCGTATAACTGAACAAGGACTGCGGATGAGAGCTGGTTTTAAATGGGCTGCAGGAGATGAGTTGGAAACAAGAGGCAGGTGACTCCTGTTAGCTGGGCGGAGACCAGCAGGAGTCTACATTTGCAGGCCTGACTGTCTAAGATGTTCCAAATGGGTTGTGTGGAACACCTCGATGAGGGATTGATCCAAGATGTAACTGAACGGAACCCAAGACCTCTTCTCCAAGCCGTATCCTTCCCAGTCAACTAGGTTCTGCACACCCCATCACGATGGCATGAATCAACCAGCCAGTGAACTGTGTTCACTGGACCACCTTCCGCCATCCCCTCCCATCCCCTCCCTCTGGTTCCCCACCTCCCCACTCTGCTTCAGTGGTCTATGGACAGAAGGGCTTGAGGCAGGACACCTGGAAAGTTGGAGTGATTGTGAGGGCTGGTGGCAGTTGGAGTGGATTGATGCGCTGGGTAACCTTGATGGGACCAATGAACCGGGACGAGAGCTCGCAGGAGTCAGTGTGCAGGGGCAGGTCTTGGGCGGACAGCCAGACATGGTCCTCAGGCCGAAGTAGTCTGGCTGGGCACCGGCAGCATTCTGGCAGTGGCGAACTAGCATCCTGGCGGACAGGACCTCCAATGTTGGCTCCTCCATGGGGGAACAATGGGGCTTGGTAGCCATGAAGCTCTTCAAAGGGTGACAGACCCTTGGCAGAGGAGACATGTCGATTGTGTATAGCTCGGCCCAGAGAAGATGCTTCTTCCATGTGAAAGGGGCATTAGGCAGAGTAGCATTGCAGAAACCTTACCACTTGCTGATTGGCTCTTTCTGTTTGACCATTGATCTGCAGATGACAGCCAGAGAATTAAATAATTGAAATCTGGAATAGGGAGCAGAAGGCTTGCCAAAAGAGGGAGATCAGTTGTGGGTCCTAGTGCAACACAGTGTCCTGAGGGAAATGGTGGAGTTGAACTGTTCTCAGCAGCTGACAGAAGTTTGGGAAGCACAATGAAGTGGGTCACCTTACTGTTCTTGAAGCCAGGTTGATAGGAGATGGTAAAGTTCAATTGCTTGAAGAAGGCCCAGCAAGACTGACGTGGGTTGAGTTGGTGGGTCTGTTGAATGGATATGAGGTGCTGGTGGTTATTTCAGATCACGAAGGGTTCAGTGGTTCCCATCAGCCAATGTACCCATTCTTCCAAGGCCCATTTGATGGTGAGTAGCTCCCAGTCTCCTACTCTATAATGGGGCTGTAAGGGAGTTGAACTAGCGTGAAAAGAAGGCACAAGATTGTGCCTTCCTGTCGGTCCATGCTAGGAGAGGATGGCCCCAGCACCCATGTCATATGTTTCTATCTCTTCCACAAAAATGGTTCAGATGGCAGAGAATAAGAGTGGTGGTGAAGCATCTCTTGAGCTCCTCAAAAGTATGGTGTGGGGTAGCAGACCAGTTTCTTCAAGAGGACTTAGTGAGGGAGGCGAGAGAGACAGCGATTTGCCTGTAGTTTCTGATGAACCAGTGGTTAGTAATTGGACCAGCCCAAGAAGCGCTGTAGCTGATGGAGAGAGCACGGTCACAGTCATTAAATGACAATGTACACTTTCTCTTAACCCATGGTTATGCCTTGGAGTGAAAGGACGAAGCCCAGGTAGGAATTGACTAGAGGGGGAAACTGGCATTTTTCATAATTGCACTACATTTTTTTGTTTTTGAGGAGATTTTGATCGGACATGACATATGATTCTGGTGAAGATGAGGATGTCGTCAAGGTAGGCGAATACGTACCTGGGTAGCATGTCTCAGATGACCTCATCAATGAAGGCTTGGAAAATAGCTGCACTGTTGGAAAGTCTGAAAGACATCACTAAGTATTCACCGTGGCCAGTGGGTGTCATGAACGCCACCTTACAAACATCCCCCAGTGGATGTGGGTCTGGTTGTACGTGCTCTGTAGCTCTAGTTTGGTAAAGATCTGGACCCTGTGAAGGGTTTTAAATACGCTATCCATCAAGTAGAGAAAGTAGCAGCTCGATTTAGTTGAGTCCATGGTAGTTGATGCAGAGACAGAGACCCAGTCTTTCTCATTGACAAAGGAGAATCCCACACCGGCTGGGATGGGTAAGTGAAGACATTCAGTCGTGCTTTGGCAACATCATCATTCATGGCTTGGGTCTCAGGAGGGTGGTGGGAGGACAGATGACCTTGGGGGGGGGGGGTGTGCCCGGGAGTTGGTCGACCGTGCAGTCAAGTTGTCTGTGAGGCAAACTTACAGTTTGAAGTCAACTGAGTATGCAGGTGGGTGGTACGGCAGCTTGGTCCCCAACTCTGCAGTGGACTGGATGACCAACACAAGTGAGGATCGTGAGTGGAGAGCCAGGTGTTGGGTGAGCCAAAAAGAAGGAATTGGATGGAGTTGCGGTGCTCTCGGTGCTCATTTGCACAATCCCCTGTGCGTGCTCTGACCATCCTGGACCCCAACAGATGTCCATCAATGGCTGTGGTGCAGAAGGGGTGAGAGACAGGCTGGGTAGGAAGTCCAAGCTACACACTCAGATTCTGGTCCAGAAAGTTGCCTGAAACATCGGAGTCCTCCAGAGCCTCCTGTGTGTGTAGAGCTGTCGGGGTTTGGAGGAGGACAGAGAGAATGAGTCGGCCTATGGTGTTGGAATAAGGGGCTGAGGGGAGCTTATCAGATAGAGGCCCCTCATCTGTACCTGGTGGTACCATTTCCCAGATGTAGCGGGCATTTGATGCATTGGTGATCGACTACTCAGCAGTAAGTGCAAAAGCTGTTTCTATACCAGTGTTCATGCTCTTGGGGGTTAAAGGAGCTCTCCCTAACTGTGTGGGTATAAGAGGCATTGATGATGAGGGTCCTACATCCTGAAACGGTTCTGGGAATGGAACTGGGGTTCTGGCAGATGATCTCAAGAGTCGTTCCATAAGATGCTTGTCAATTCGGAGGGCCAGAGTGATGAGGCTTTTGAAGTTGGTGGGCATCTCCCAGGTAGAAAGCTTGCCTTTCAAGTGCTCCCAGAAGCCATGATGGTCATCAGCATTGCAGCTGTGGTCCACCGTGAGGATCTTCAATTCTTCAGTGTATTGCAACAATGAGGATGAGCCATGAAGCATGCCGATATTGACTCCACAGCCTCCATTGGACTTTCCAGGTGGTTGAAAACCTGGAGCTTCTCAGTGGCAAATTCCTCATATTTATTGCAAATGGTTTTTTTATTATCACAGTTAGCGGTGGCCCAGGTCAGAGTTTGCCCACTGAAGAGAGAGATGACAACGGCAATCTTGGCTCAGTCCAAAGAATACCGAGCTAGCTGGAGCTTGAATTATAAAAGGCACTGGGCATCAGGTTGGAGACCTGTTGAAATGTTCAGGCACTGGAATCTGGGGCCCAGAGGGAGGAGGTTGACTCTCATGGGGTTACTGTATCAAAATGGAGACCTCAAAGAGAGCAGCAAGCAGATGGCAACGGTTTCCTGCTGAATTGCGTGCTCATATCAATCGACGACTTCCTTTCAGTGAGTCAATGGAGGGTTCACTCATCCTGTCACGAATTGTAGAGGAGGCTTGACCCAAAAGCAGATAGCGGAGATGATCTAGCAGTGAACAATAACTTTAATAGTAAACTGCAAAATAACTAGCCATGAGGGGCCACAAAACAGGAGAGAACAAATACTAAGCTCAGAAGCAACAAGGTAACTGAAGGCGAGGAGCAAATGTTTGAGGCTGACTTATTTGTATAAGTGTACAAGGATTGTGGATTTCCAGCATGGTAGTGTGGTTGGTAGCACAATACTTTACAGTACCAGTGACCGGGTTCAATTCCCGCCGCCACCTGTGAGAAGTTGTGTGTCCTCCCTGTGACTGCATGGGTTTCCTTCGGGTGCTCTGGGTTTCCTCCCACAGTCCATTGCGAATGTCCTGTGATTAAATAGGGGCATTGCTGGGCAGCGCGGCTCTAAGGGCTGGAAGGGTCTATTCTGCATTGCATCTCAAGAGTGTAAACGAGGTGCAAGAAGATAACAGTAAATTGTGTGAAGGAACAATATAATCAGAAAATGGGACACGGTGGGGGGGGGGGAGGCTTCGGAGTATTTCCCTTGTTTAGAGTGAGAACCATATATTAATGAGCAGGCAGGACATGGTGGAACAGTGTAAGACCTTAGTTCAGTGGCAGTTCAGGTACAGTGTACAATTCTGGTCATAGAGAATAGGAAGCAGGAGATTGCTGAAGAAAATGATAGAAATGGAGTATTTTAAATATGTTGAGAGACTGTCCAAGCAGGGATGTTTGCTGTCAGCCATTGGGAAATGTGCAAAATTTGAGAGGCATAGACAGGAAAAAAATCAATTAATTTCTTCTAGCAGCAAGATCATTAATTAGAAACATAGAGTCATAGAGCACTGCAGCACAGAAACAGGACCTTGGCCCATCTAATCCATACCTAACTGTTATACTGCCAAGTTGCATTGACCCGCATTTGGACCATAGTCCTCCATAGCCATTCCATCCATGTAGTTTTCCAAACTGCTCTTAAAAGTTGCAATTGAACCCACATCCACCACTTCTGCTAGTAGTTTATTCCATCCTCTAAGTGAAGAAGATCCCCCTCAAATTCCCCTTAAAGATTTTACCTTTCTTCCTAATGCATTTGTTACGTATTCAGGCAACAATAAATATATATGAGTTAGGCAAGGGTTTTTATAACAAATAACACGCTTATTAAACACTGAAAACAAACCCCCCAAAAGTAAACAAACACTAACGTAACCGGAAATCAGCTTCACAGTTCTTAAAGCGATGCAGCAAAAAACAGTTCTTTAAAGCGGTATGCCGAAAGTTCAAAATGCTCACAGTCCATTTAAAAGGAGAGACTTTTTAAGGCGATTTAAATTCTCTTCCACGTCGTTGTCCTTCGATCCCCGGCGTCGAACTCTTCCCACGTAGAATTTTATGAAACGTAACGGTTTAAAGGCACTGACCTCTTCTTCCACACTATTCTCAATTTCCTGCTATCTCGCAGAGATTAACACGAGAACAGTCAACGAAATCCTTCCAAATGAGGATCACACAAGGTCGAAACCATCCACCATCGAAAATCGATTCTCCTCGATCTTTAACTTCCGAACTTTTATCTTCACTCTCCACAGTAAAGAAACTGCTGGCAATGACCTTTTAAACTTTAGGCATTAGATAAAACTTCATTTTTCAACTAAACTGCGTCATCACATTAAATCACGCAGTGGCACGAAGTCAGCTTGGCAAATCCAGCCACAAACTGCCCCACCTGACAGGGTGGGGTCTTCCTTTTATACCCTGTAAAAAAAAACTGTCACATGACCTCTACTGGCGGGAAAATGACGTCACTCCACCATCACAAGACCATTACCTCAAGTCCAGTATAACTTCAACCCCAGTCACGTGACAAGGGTACCACTGTCACGTGTCACGAGTACGTAACACATTACCTCCAGTACGAGTCTCACCCAATCTTAGTGGGACAAGCCTGCTTGCATTTATCCTCTATCTAATACTGATAATTTTGTATACTTTTATCAAATATCTCCACATTCTCCTATATTCCAGAGAAAATATCTTAACTAATTCAATCTTTTCCTATAGCTCAGGACCTCATGGCACCTGCATGGGCCCTAGCTATGGTGGTTATGTAGAACAGTCCATGTTTCAACCCTTCCATGGTAATGCTCCACAGTTCTTCTTGTGCTACGTTACCTACTGCATTGCTGCTGCTTTTTTCACCCATGCTGCGCTTATCATTTTCATTAACTTTGTCTCCAAATGTCCTCCCTGCCCTTAAATTCACTTAGTCCATTTCTGACACCACCCTCCCCTTTCATGATCTCTCTGTCACCAACTGTGGAGACAAACTGACTATCGATATCTTTTATAAACCTACCAATTCCCATGGCTATTTGACTATACATGTTTTCCATCCTGTCTCCTGTAAGAGAGCTATTCCCTTTTCTCAGTTTCTTCATCTCCACTGCATTTGTCTCCAGAATAAGGCTTTTCTTTCCAGGAAATCAGAGATGCCCCCCTCCTTCAAAGAACTGGGTTTCCCTTTCTCCACCATTGATGCTGCCCTCACCTGCATCTCCTCCATTTCCTGAACATCTGTGCTCACCCCATCTTCCCATTGCCTGAACAGGGATAGAGTTCCTTTTGTCCTCACCTACCAGCCCTTTAGCCACTGCATTCAACACATCATTCTCTGGAACCTCTACCATCTTCAATGGGATCCTACCATCCAACCCCATCTTTGCCACCTTCCCACTCTCTGCTTTCCACAGAAATCGCGCTCTCCATCATTTCCCTCTTCATTCATCTGTCCCCACTAATCTCCCTCCTGGCACATACGTTACCCCTGCCGATTTACTGTACCTCCATTCAGAGCCCCAAACAGTTCTTCCAGGTGAGGCAACATTTTACCTGTGAATCGGTTGGAGTTGTCTACTGGATTCCCTCTTTCTCTTCAGCACTCTGATTTCTTACCTCTTCTCCTCACCTGCATATCACCTCCCCCTAATGTTCCTCCCTCTTCCCCTTCTGCAATGGTCGACTTCCCTCTCCTATCAGATTTGTTCTTCTCCAACCCTTTACTTTTCCCTTCCACCTGGCTTCACCTGTCAACTTCCAACTTCCCTTTCCCCGTACCTTTGTATTCTGGTGTTTTCCCCTTCCATTCCAGTCTTGAAGAAGGGTCTCAGCCCAAAATATTGATGGCTTATTCATTTCCATAGAGGCTGCCTGACTTGCTGAGTTCCTCCAGCAATTTCTGAATTTTCTGCATCTGCTGATTCTCTTGTGTTTATCCTATACTCAATACTCTGATTTATGAAAACCAATGTGGCAAAAAGCTCTCTTCCTAACCCTATATGACAAAAGCTCTCTTTATGACTCTGTGTAACTGTGACACCACTTGCAAAAGGAATTATGGACCTGTATACCCAGATTCTTTTGTTCCACCACACTCTTCAGTGCCCTACTATTTACTGTATATGTCCTACTCCCAAAGCACAATACCTCACACTTGTCTGCATTGAATTTTAATTGCCATTTTTCCAGCTAGTGCAGATCCCGCTGTAAGCCAGGGCAGCTTTAGTTGCTGTGTACTGCGTCTCCAATCTTGTGTCCTCCGCATCTTTGCTGACACAGTTAACCACTTTACTATCCAGATCATTGATATAGATAACAAACAACAACAACAGCACTCCACTAGTCAAAGGCCTCCATTCAGAAAGGCAATCATTCACCAGCCCTCCCTGTCTTCTCCTGTGAAGCCATATTTAATTTACAGGGAGAACAAGTATCTCATTAAATCGGCAACATGGAGTTTTCTGAAAGGATTACTGAGGTAGTAATCCACACCACATTGACAATTTTGAGAGCCATATGTTACCAGGCTCTAAAGAAAGATTGGGGAAATTGGATTACCCCATTTCCGAGAAAGGGACTTTGAGTTGAAAGGATAACCTTGTTCCCCTTTCTGCAGACACTGCATGACTTGCTGGATGTTCCTAGCTTTTTTCTGAAGTTCACATGGATCAGCATGAATCAACATGGATATCTTCCAAGCTATAAATACAGTATATGGTAACATTAGACTTATGAAGGGAAATTGGTTCAGAGTTCTCATCCACAGAGTAGAGTGACTGCAATGGATTAAAGTAATTTTAGGATTTTTAAACTGAATTTATTTTAATCTTTAATTTTCACATTATTTTAGTTAATTTAAAATATTTTGATTATTAATAATTGGAATTCTGTAATATATTTCTCATTGTTGGAAAGATACATAACATTTTGACACTCTATTTCCTGGCTAATCCAAGAGTGTGTCCTAGACCTGTCAAAGAAATGTTCAGCTGCTTTATGAAAATATTTTGTCCTGCCGCTCTCTCACAAGCTAGAATTTGTGAATATTTTTGAAATTGGTTTCTTTCAACAAGTTTTCAATCAGAGATATGATGAGATGAGTGGGTTTGATTGTTTGGAGAACAGCAGAAGTGGCTTACTTACGACTGCAAAATGCCAGCCTGTGCATGGCATTATAGGCATGATTTGGGAGTGAAATCTTGCCATTGACTTCAGTTATAAAGCCATTAAGTTGGCAGGAATGAAAATACTTCTGCAGTATTTTAACAAAGATATTTCTTCACTGATAAAATTCAGACAATTGTAAGCATTGGCTTGGCAATCACTGTTGGCCATTAAAATCACATTATGTGGCTGTTGCATTGTTCACTAAACATTATATTTCTCTTTAATCTGAGTGAAACTTGGTTTTCTCCCAGGACAACTGATACAGTGATCAGACCAGAAGGCTTCTCAGTTTACAGAAAGGATTGAACTGCTGATTTGGAAAAGGCAGAAATGTGTGTTTCATGATAAACTTGCGGTGATGCTCCGATGAGGTAGTTTTATCAAACTCGTGCTTCCCTGTCCTTGAACATCTAACAATCAAGTGCCATCCGTTCTATTTACCTATGAAGTTTTCCTCCATACCCTGGCCCCAGTTTACATTCCAGTAGTGGCCCACTATAATCAAGCGCTTGAGACACAGCAGGATGCCATCTGCAAGCAAGAAACAGTCCATCCTGATGCATTTCAAAACATAGTCAGGGATTTCAAACAGGCTTGTTTAAAGAAAACCTTGCCTAATTATCATCAGCATGTAACGTGCAGCCAAGGATGCCTACCATACCATGCCCGGGTTGCATTTTGGTAAATCTGATCACTTGGCTGTCTTTCTCCTATCCTCACACAGACTGAGACTAAAGAGCAAAGCTCCTGAGATTAGGACAACAAAGAGATGGTAGCAGGAGGAGGACTGGGACCTGTTCAGGATATTCATCCGTGGATCTGAAAGAATACACCATGGTTGACATGGACTTTATTAAAATAGTTGTAAATGTTTGTGTTCCCGCAAAATTATTCAGAGTCTTCCCCTGGCTGACCCATGAGGGCCAGGCATTCAAATCTGGTGACCAAGGAAGCTGCAAGAGGTCCAGCTATGATCTTCGAAAGCCATCTCACAGTCAAAGTGGCAATTCCAGACTAAACTTGAATCAAAGAAGGATGCTACACAGTTGTGGTAGAGTATCCTCTTATGAAGTAAAATCAAGCAATATAGGCAACAGGGCTTCGCTTCCAGATGAGCGCAATGCCTTCTGTGCTTACTTTGACCATCAAAACATGGAAGAATCATTACAAACTTCCAAAGTCCTCATTGATTCGGTGATTTCAGTCTCTGAGAGTAGCCTTCAGAAAGGTGAACCCACAAAAAGCAACTGGCCCAGATGGGGTACCTGGCCAAGTACTAAAAACCTGTGCTGATCAACTGGCTGGAGTGTTCACTCAGATCTTTAACCTCTTGGTTCAGCAGTCCGAGGTACCCAGCAGTCTGAAGCCTTAAGCAGGCCTAAGAAGAACATGGTAACCTGCCTCAATGACTACCGTGCAGTAGCACTTACATCCATAGTAATGAAGTGTTTTTAGAGGTTGGTGATGTAACTTATCAACACCTGCCTGAGAGGCAACTTGGATCAGCTCTAATCTGCCTTCTGAAGCAACAGATCCACAGTAGATACCATCTCATTGGCCCTCCACTCCACTATGAAACATCTGGACAGCAAAGGTGCATATATCAGGATTCTCTTTATCGATTACAGCTCGGCATTCAATAATATCATCTGCCTCAAAACTAATCAATAAGCTTCAAGACATTGGCCTCAAATACCTCCTTGTGCAATTGGATCCTTGATTTCCTCACTTGCAGATCCAACTCAGTTCAGATTGGCAACAACTTCTCCATGATCTACATCAGCACAAGTGCATCACAAGGTTTACACTTATGACTGTATGGCTAAGCACATCTCCAATGCTATATTTAGGTTTACTGATGACACCGTTGCCATTGACAAAATCAAAGGTAGTGATGAATCAGCATATAGGAGGGAGATTGAAAATCTGGTAGAGTGGTGTCATAACAACAACCTCTTACTCAGTGTCAGCAAGACCAAGGAGCAGATTAGTGATTTCATGAAGAGGAGATCAGGGATCCATGATACAGTCCTCATTGGGGAAATCAGAACTGGACAGGCTTAGTGAGCTTTAATTCCTCAGTTTTATTATTTCAGAGAACCTGTCCTGTGCCTTGCACATAAATGCAATTACGAAGAAAGTACAGCAATGCCTCTACTTCCTTAGGAGTTTGTGAAGATTCGGCATGACATCTACAACTTTGATAAACTTTTATAGATGTGTAGTGGAGAGCATATTGACTGGCAGTATCATGGCCTGGTATGGAAACACCAATGCTCTTGAATGGAAAAGCCTGCAAAAAGTAGTAGTCCATCACAGGTAAAGCCCTCCCCACCACTGAATACATCTACATGAAACGTAGATCTTATTGAAACGTATAAAATTCTAAAGGGATTGGACAGGCTAGATGCAGGAAGATTGTTTCCGATGTTGGGGAGGTCCAGAATGAGGGGTCACAGTTTAAGGATAAAGGGTAAGCCTTTTAGGACCGAGATGAGGAAAAACATCTTCACACAGAGAGTGGTGAATCTGTGGAATTCTCTGCCACAGGAAACAGCTGAGGCCGGTTCATTGGCTATATTTAAGAGGAAGTTAGAAATGGCCCTTGTGGCTAAAGGGATCAGAGGGTATGGAGAGAAAGCAGGTACAGTGTTCTGAGTTGGATGATCAGCCATGATCATACTGAATGGCGGTGCAGGCTCGAAGGGCTGAATGGCCTACTCCTGCACCTATTTTCTATGTTTCTATGTTTCTATGAAACACTGTATCAGGAAAGCAGCATCCATCATCAGGATGCTCCACCACTCAGGACATATTCTCTTCTCACTGCTACATACATAAGAACTTAAGAAATAGGAGCAGGAGTAGGCCATCCGGCCTATCAGGCCTGCCCCGCCATTCAATAAGATCATGTCTGATCTGTCCGAAACCTCAGCTCCATCTATCTGCCTTTTCCTCATAACTTCTAATTCTCTTAATATGTAAAAAACTGCTGTATCTTAAATTTATTTAGTGAGGAAGCCTGAACTGCTTCCCTGGGCAGAGAATTCCACAGATTCACCACTCTCTGGGAAAAACAGTTCCTCCTTATCTTCATCCTAAATCTTCTCCCCTGAATCTTGAGGCAATGTCCCCATGTTCTAGTCTCACCTACCAATGGAAACAACTTTCCTACTTCTATCTTATCTATCCCTTTCCAAATTTTGTACGTTTCTATAAGATCCCCTCTCATTCTTCTGAACTCCAGAGAGTATAGTCCCAGGCGACTCAATCTCTCCTCATAGGTTAACCCCTTGATCCCTGGGATCAACCTGGTGTACCTCCTCTGTGTTGCTCCAAAACCAGTATATCCTTCCTAAAGTATTGAAATCAGAACTGCACATAGTACTCCAGATGCAGCCTCCCAGGTACCCTGTATCGTTGCAGCATGATCCCCCTGCTCTTGAATTCAATCCCTCTAGCAATGAAGGCCAACATTCCATTTGCTTTCTTAATAACTTGTTGTACCTGCAAGCCAACTCCATCAGGATGAAGGTACAGGAACCTCAGGACTCACCCCACCAGGTTCAGGAATAGTTATTACCTTTCAACCATCAGGCTCTTGAACCAAAATAGATAACTTCACTCAACTTCACTTCATCAATGAAATGTTCCCACAACCTATGGACTCACTTTCAAGAACTCTTCATTTAATTTTTTTTAAATATTTATTGCTAATTTATCTATAATTATTTCTTTCTCTTTGTATTTGAGAAGTTTGTGCCTTTTGCACACTGTTTGAATGCCCAAGTTGGCACAGTCTATCATTGATTTTATTATGGTTATTATTCATTAATGGATGCATTCAGTATGCCAGCAAGAAAATGAATCTCAGGCTTGCAGATACTGACACATCAGTACTTTGAACTTTGATGTAGATTGGCTGAATAGCAAAAGACATAGAGCAATAATAAAGGTGTCTTTTCTGGTTGGCTGACAGTGACTGGTGGTGTTCCACAGAGGTTGATGTTGGGTCTGCTACTTTTCACGTTATATCAGAATCAGAATCAGGTTTAATAACACTGGCATATGTTGTGAAATTTGCTGTCTTTGTGGTATAATAATAGAAAAACTGTGAATTACAGTATATGCATGTATATTAAATAGTTAAATTAAATAAGTAGTGCAAAAAGCAAAAATTTAAAAAGTAGTGAGGTAGTGTTTATGGGTTCAATGTCCATTCAGAAATTTGATGACAGAGGGGAAGAAGCCGCTCCTGAATTGTTGAGTGTGTGCTTTCAGGCCTCTGTACCTCCTTCCTGTCGGTAACAATGAGAACAAGGCATGACCTGGGTGATGGGGTCTTTAGTGATGGACACCAGCTTTTTGAGCCATTGCTCCTATTAAAGATCTGGATAACAGAACTGATGGCTTTGGGGCCAAGTTTGCAGTTGATAGAATGATAGACAGAGCAGCAAGTAGTGTTGAGGAAGCAGGGAGTCTGCAGAAGATTAGGAGAGTGGACAAAGAAGTGGCAGATGAAGTTCAGTGTCAGAAAGTGTATGGTCAATAGAGTCACAGACTATTTTCTAAATGGGGAAAAAATTCAGAAACCAGAGGTACAAAAGAACTTTGTGATCCTAGTGCAAGATTCTCCAAAGGTTAACATGCAGGTTGAGCCAGTATTAAGGAAGTTAAATAAAATATTGGCATTCATTTCAAGAAGACTAGAATATAATAGCAAGGCTGTAGTGCTGAAAGTTTATAAGGCACATTTGTACATTAGTGAACAGTTTCAGGCCCTATGTCTAAGAAGGAATATGCTAGCATCGTAGAGGGTCCTTAAGAATTTTATGGCTGTAATCGCTGGAATTTAGAAGAATGAGAGAGGACCTCATTCAAACCAGCTGGATATTGAAAGGCCCAGAGAGTGTGGATGTGGAGATGATGCATCCAACAGTGGGAGTGTCTAGGACCAATGGGCACAACCTCAGCATAGAACAGAGAATAAGAGGAATTTCTTCAGTCAAAGGATGGTGAATCTGTGAACACAAAGTACACTGCAGATGCTGTGGTCAAATCAACACGTACAAACAAGCTGGAGGAACTCAGCAGGTCAGGCAGCATCCGTTGACTGCTCATTTCAATGGATGCTGCCCGACCTGCTGAGTTCATCAAGCTTGTTTGTACGTGGTGAATCTGTGAATTTTTTTACACCCAAAACAGCCCTGGAGGCCAAGTCATTGGGTATATTTAAAGTGGAGGATGATAGGTTCTTGATCAGTAAGGATGTCAAAGGGTATGGGGAGAAGGCAAGAGAATGGGATTGAGGAGGAAAATAAATCAGCCATAATTGAATGGTGAAGCAGACTCTATGAGCTGAATGGTTTTATTCTGTTCCCATGGTCTTATTGCCACCAGTGATGCTTATTTTTAGGAACAATGATAGTATATTCTGCTATCACATTAGTTTCCAGTCACGCATTGCATGGGCAATAATATCACTTATGTCAGGAAGCACCAAATCAAATTAGAAACAAAATGACCCTGAAATCATTGTTATTCTGATTTCTACTAGAAAAAGTACACTTTCAATTGTAAATCACTGAAATGAGCAGCTCTCGGCAATTGAATTTTTAGACCATTGTGATTCTTTTTGGCCTGTATGACTTCATTTTTGAAAGACAGGCTGAATTAAATTAAGCAAAATCCGAATGCTTATAAACTGAATAGAAATACCTATAACAAAAACTAAAAATGTTTTGGATGCTTCCTGAATGTTCTGCAATACATATTTTAGTTATTGCAGATTAAGTTAGATGACTCTGTGTTTGCACTATCACACAGACAGATTGAAAGACATTGTGATAAGAAGCTTTGAAGAAACCAGCCACCATGTTGACTATTTTAGATCTATAACACAACTCGGTGTCCAATTATCTTTTCTTGTTCAAAAGTAATGTCACATGTGCAAAGCTAATTGCCCTCTGCTGAGATCTATTCAATAATGTAATCAGCTATTGTCCAAAATAGAAAAGTCACATCGTAAAAAGGGCATTTTCAGGGAATTGTATTCAATTTATTCAAACATCAGATTAAAAAGTGGTTCTGTAAACATTTGTTCCATCAGGATTGATGAGAAAACTAAATATGGTTCCATGATTTACGAAAGTTTTGGGAGTGTGCCTACCTTACAACTCCTTTAATCAAAGCAAAATAATGTTAGCAGTCCCCATGGTTCAACTGGCAACTTGCCTTGTTTCAGTTGCAATATTTCTGTACTTTATGTTGCTAAACAATGATTTGATTATTTCCTAGGTAAAATAATTTGTCTAAAATGATTTTTTTGTAAACAGTGATTTCTATTCTCATGTGTACGTATCTCTCTGCGGTTGGAGGCAGTTGTGTTTGCATCCAAAGCAGCAAGTAGAAGCTGAGGACTGGGAGGATGCTCTTATTAATTGATCTTTCAGTCGCTGCAGATGTATTGGTTTAACAGCACATATGTCTGTTGCATGTGGGTAGCTATGCATTCCAGTATTTGCAAAACTACTATTTTGTATGCAAGTCTGAATAAGTAATATTGCAAATCAAAAATCATTGAAACTGAAAGGAATTATTTGCTTGTTTTTATACTCCTTGATCTCCAGAAGAGAAACAGTAAAACAAGGGTTGTCAATGAAAATCATGGTCTATTTGAAATATAGAAAACCCAGAGCACAATATAGGCCCTTCAGCCCTCAAAGCTATGCTGAACATGTCCTTACCTTAGAAATTACCTAGGGTTGCCCATAGTCCGCTACTTTTCTGAGCTCAATGTACCCATCCAGGAGCCCATTCCATGTACTCACCACTCTCTGAATAAAAAAAACTTACCCCTGACATCTTCTCTGTACCTATTTCCAAGCATCTGAAAACTGTGCCCTCTTTTGCTATCCATTTCAGCCCTGGGAAAAAAGCCTTTGACTACCCACATGATCAATGCCTTTCATCAACTTATATGCATCTATCAGGTCTCCTCAAATCCTCTGGCACTTCAAGGAAAAAAGGCTGGGTTCATTCAACCTATTCTCATAAGGCATGCTCCCCAATCTAGTCAACATCCTTGTAAATCTCCTCTGCACCCTTTGTTTGCTTTCCATATCCTTTCTGTAGTGAGGCGACCAGAACTGAGCACAGTACTCCAAGTGGGGTTTGACCAGGGTCCTATATAGCTGCAACATTACCTCTCGGCTCCTAAATTCAATTCCATGATTGATGAAGGCCAATACACCGTATGCCTTCTTAACCATAGAGTCAACCTGCGCAGCTGCTTTGTGTCCTATGTACTTGAATCTCAAGATCCCTCTGATCTTCCACACTGCCAAGAGTCTTACCATTAATACTATAGTCTGTCATCATATTTGACCTACCAAAATGAACCACCTCACATTTATCTGGGTTGAACTTCATCTGCCACTTCTCAGCCCAGTTTTGCATCCAATCCATGTCCCACTGTAACCTCTGACAGCTTTCCACACTATCCACAACACCTTCAACCTTTGTGTCATCAGAAAATTTACTAACCCATCAGTCCACTTCCTCATCCAGGTCATTTATAAAAATCACAAAGAGTAGGGGACCCAGAACATACCCCTGTGGCACATCACTGGTAACCAACCTCTATGCAGAATATGACCTGTTTCCAACCACTCTTTGCCTTCTGTGGGCAAGCCAGTTCTGGATCCACAAAACAAGGTCCCCTTGGATCCCATGCCTCCTTACTTTCTCAATAAGCCTTGCACAGGGTATCTTGTCACTTGCCTTGCTGAATTCCTTATGTACTGAATCTACTGCTCTACCTTCATTAAAGTATTTAGTCACATTCTCAAAAAAATTCGATCAGGCTTGTAACACACAAATATTAAAGATTCATTTTGGGATAGAACTTGTTTGTTTTAATGTTAAAATATGGATAAACTCAATCACTTTCTTTAAGGATTTATTGAGTTGCTGACATAACCACAAATATATAGACTACCTGCTTTGAGCTGCAATTATTACATTGGCATGGATTGAAAATTAATTTACAATTTAGGAATAAAAGCGGGGACAGGTGGCAGGAGTAGCAAGTGGTAACTAGTGGGGTACTGCCGAGAGCACAGTTTGTGTCTCAACGCTTCACAACCTATTCACAATCAGTCCTAGGTATGCCAATGATATGAATCTAGATGGGATTATGCGTTGTGAGGAGAATGTAAAGAGCTTTCCAGGTGCACCAGCAAGGCTGTAAGTATTTGCATGCCTGACACCAGGCCCCTGCACGAAAGGAAATTAAAAGACAACCCGATGAAAAGATTCGGGTTGTGTATGAAACCTCCAGAAGAAACTAAATCCTCAATGACTCCTGGGAACTTGTGGCTGTTGACAATTTAACGTGCAGAAGGAACATTCAACATGGTATTAAGGACCTCGAGGCCATACGCTGGGAGCACATGGTAGTCTGAATTATGCCGCACCACTTTGCAAACCACCTAGCCCTCTCCTGCCCCCCTTGTGGCTCCCACATTGGCTCATTAGACACAGCAGCGTTAAACCAGTGAAGAACACATCATCCTTAATTCCAAAGAACAATAACTGTCAGTGAAAACTTCCCAAAACAGCTTGTAGAAGTTCAAGGAATAAACAGTCATGATGTACTGCAGCTTTTATTATGTGAGCAACTCCTGTTCCTCACCATAGGGTTACACAGAGCTCTGCAAAATGAATACTTTGGAGAAGTCATTCAAAATGAAAATTCCACCCACATAAATTCGCAGGCTGCAAACATGACAAAGCTTCAAATATATCCATGAATATGGAATCCTGATTTCCTGAAGTGACATGATGATGAAGATTTTTGACCCTTGACAGCACAAAGTGCACAGAAGGCATCTCAGCAGAAAATTTTTGCCCTCAGAAACATCTTTATTGAATGTGATCAGAGAAAGATCAAGCAGACCTGGGGTCCAAAAACAGATACAGTTAAGAAACTATGAACTTAGAGCAGAGTACTGCAAACAAGCTTCATTCATTCAAGATGATGTTGTTAATTCAGCAAGAAATCACATTCTAAATGCTGGAGGAACTGAGCAGGTCAGGCAGCATTTAGGAAAAGAGTATAGTTGATATTTTGGGCCGAGACCCTTCGGCAGGACTAGAGGAAAAAAGATGAGTTCTGAGTTAAAAGGTGGGGAGGGGAGGAGGAAGAAACAGGAGGTGATTGGTGAAACTGGGAGCTGGGGAGAAGTGAAGCAAAGAGCTGGGAGGTTGAATGGTGAAAGAGATACAGGGCTGGATAAGGGGGAGTCTGACAGGAGAGAACAGAAGGCCATGGAAGAAAGAGAAGGGGAAGCAACACCAGAGAGAGGTGATGGACTGTAAATAGATAAGATGAGAGAGGGAAAAGGGAATGGGGAACGCTGAAGGGGATGGAGCAATAGCAGAAGTTCAAGAAATTAATATTCATGCCATCAGGTTGGAGGCTACCCAGATGGTGTTTCTCCAACCTGAGCATGCCCTCATGTCAGTCCATGGCCTCCTCTAATGTTGTGATATGGATAAAGGTCTACTTTTGTCCCTTCCATTGGATGATTCAATATTAGTGGGAAATAAAGTGTTTTAGAGTGGTCACAGGTGATACTCAATGCAAGGTAATGTTACCCAAACATATCGTTTGAATTTAGGCATTGGAAGAAATGTCAACTCCAACAAAAATGCCAACAAAATTATGTTGGGACCTGGTATATATTTATATATTTTTTAATTTTCTTCTGAAGAAGGTGAAGCTAATTTGTTTTTCCTGGCTGTATAACTTACGCCTTTCCTGACTAATGTTTTCTTTCATCCCTTGCTTACTGACATTCTAATCCCATCAGAAGTCTTTATACAATTTTGTCTTTTTAACTTATTTTAGTAGTTTTTGGGTATCATGAAGTTCGCTTAGAAAATGATCATAGTATCCATCATCTTCAGCCTCTCAGACAATCTTGACCATCTGTAATTTGCCTACTGCCCAAACATGGTCCAAGGCAGATACCATCTCTCTGCCTCTACACTCCTCTCTGGACCATCCAGATAACAAAGTCTCCAATACCAGTCTCCTATTTATTGACTATAGTTCCACCCTGAAAACCCTAATTCCAACAAACTCATCTCCAATATCTTAGATCTAGGATTCAGCACTCTCCTCTGTAACTCAGTTGTTGATTTCCTGACCAATAGATTGTGATCAGTAAGAATAAGTAGCAACAAGATTGGTGAAGAAGGTTCAGTCACTTGGCGTTCAAGGTGAAGTAGTAAATCGGATTAAACATTGGCTTTATGGAATAAGTGGTTGTAGGTGGTTGCCTCTGACAGGAAGCCTGTGACTAATGGTGTGCTGCAGGCTTCAGTACTGGGCTCATTGTTGTTTGTCACCTACATCAATGATTTGCATAATAATGTGGTAAACTGGATCTGCACACTTGCAGATGACACCAAGATTGGGGGTGTAGTGGATAGCAGGGAATACTGTAAAGACTTGCAGTGGGATCTGGACCAGCTGGAAAAAATGGGCTGAAAATGGTAAATGAAATTTTAATGCAGACAACTGTGAGTTGCTGCACTTTGGGAAGACCAGCCAGGGTAGCACAGTGAACGGTAGGGCACTGAGGAATGTGGTAGAACAAAGGGATCTGGAACTAAAATACAGGTCCATAATTCTTTAAAAGTGGCATCGCAGGTAGATGGGGTCGTAAAGAAAGCTTTTGGCACCTTGGTCTTCATTAATCAATGTATTGAGTCCAGGAGTTGAATGTTATGTTGAAATTGTATAAGACATTGGTGAGGCCAATCTGGAGTATTGTGTGCAATTTTGGTCACCTACCTACAAGACGAATGTAAATAAGATTGGAAAAACTGCAGAGAAAATCTACAAGGATGTTGCTGAGACTTGTAGACCTGAAATATAGGGATAGATTAAATAGGTTAGGACTTTGTTTACTAGAACATGGAAGATTGAGGAGATATTTGATAGAAGTATAAAACATTATGAAGGTAAATGCAAGCAGGCTTTTCCTACTAATGTTGGGTGAGGCTACAGCTTAAGGTCATGGGTTAAAGGTGAAAAGTGAAGTGTTTAAGGGGCAGATGAGGGGGAACTTCTTCACATGTAGGGTGATCAGAGTGTGGAATGAGCTGCTAGTGCAAGTGGTGAATGCAGGGCCAATTTCAATATTTAATAGAAATTTAGATAGGTGTGGGGTGGAAGGCTCTGGTTCAGGTGCAGGTCAATGGGACTATGCAGATTAATGGTTCCGCATAAACTGAATGGGCCAAAGGGCATTTTTCTGTGCTGTAGTGTTCTATGATTTTATGACTCTTACATCTCCTCCCCAACTATCCTTCATATCAGTGTCCTCTGCTCCCTTTACACTACAACTATGTGGCCAGAATCTGTTCTAACTCCACTTATATATTTTCAGAGGACAACACTGTAGTGGGCTGGATCTCAAACATTGATGGGATGGAATAGAAGAAGGAGATAGAGAGCCTAGCGATATAGGTTTAAGACAACAGCCTCTTGCTCCAAGCTAGTAAAACAAAAAAGCCTGCTATTGACTTCAGGAAGGAGGGCAGAGCACACTCTCCTGCACATCTTATGGTGCTGATGTGGTGATGGATGAGATCATCAAGATCCTACATGTAAACATAATCAATAGCTTATCTTGGTCCAACAGTGACTAAGAAAGCACACCATCTCTACTTCCTCAGAATTCTACGGACATTTGATGATCCTCACCAATTTTCACAACTTCGGAGTATGTACCCTGAAAACTATCTTATCTAGATCCATCATAACTTATTTCAACTGTTCTGTGTATAATTGCAAGGAACTGCAGAGTATTGTGGATATTGCCAGGTCCATCATGAAAACTAGCCTTCCCTCCATTGTAACTCATGCAAAATACTGGAAGAACTTAGAAGGTCAGGTGGCATCTATGGAAATGAATAAACAGTTGATGTTTCAGGCCAGAACCCTTCTTCAGGACTGAGAAGGAAGGGGGAAGATGCCAGAATAAAAAAGGTGGGAGAGAGGAAGGAAGCTAGTTGGAAGGTGATAGGTGAAGCCAGGTGGCTGGAAAAGGTAAAGGGCTGGAGAAGAAGGAATCTGACAGGAGAGGAAAGTGGACAACAGGTGAAAGGGAAGGAGGAGGGTAACCAGATGGAAGTGATAGGGAGGTGAAAGTGAAAGGGAAGGAGGAGGGGAACCAGATGGGCGTGATAGGGAGGTGAAAAGAGGTAAAAGATCAGAGCGGGGAAAAGAGGAATGGAGGATTCTGTCTCGGAAAGCAACCAGTATACCTTGGTCATTCTCTTTATTAATCCCTCCCATTGGGAAGACAATACCAAAGCTTAAGAATATGTATCTGTCTAGAGCCCTGTGGGCCCTGAGGCTTTCCATAGAGCATTGAGCTTCTAGGTTTCTTGAACCCCTGTATTTACTAATCATGGCCTTAACTAGAGCTATTAAACCCTTGTGCTTTTGGTTTAATCTTGTTAAGTTAATTCGGACTGACATGTCTTTTCTTGCATTCTAAGATTATTTAAATGGGAATCTCATTTAATGCCTTAGCAGAGTCACTGTGTGGAGAGAATGATTTGTCTCACAGTGTCGCTCAGCCGTTTGTTGGAGGCTCTGTTGGTATCTCCAAGTCTAACATGTTTCTGTCTCCTCATGAGGAATCTGCCACCCTCCACTCCTGGGGCTGAGTCATTGTCAGCATTTCCTATGACTAAGGCTGCCTGCTGCCTTCTGCCATACCTGAGTTGAGTCAGTGCCAAGAACTACTGTGACAGAAAGAACCTGTCCAGACTTGCAAGCACACACTTTGACAGTATCGCCAGGCTCATGGTCAATTTCTATCTCACTGTTGTAAAACTCTTTAATGATCCTTTTATACTGTACCTTGGCACATGTGGCCATAATAAACCAATTATCAATTTATTTGTTAAGAACTGATCTGTTGGTGATGACACATTGCTGCCACTTTGGGTGGGACTCAATGTCAGGTTAAAAAAATATTCCTGGCTTTTACATACACTTTGTACTCATGGAATTGGACCATTGCTTTAGATACCATGCCTCGAATTCCATCTTGAATTTAGAACCTGCATTACATGATCGGTATCAAGAGTTGGCATTGGTTAAACCAAAAAAAGTTCATCAACAGAAATAAACTAAGGAGTTAAGAAAAATTAAATTGAAACTAAGAAGATGAGAAACTAAATTAGAAATTGAGGTCATGTCAGGGCATTGGAACTTGTTTATACTTTTGAACAAACATTAATTATAGTAATTGAAATAGCATATCTAATGCCCAAAGTGCTGCTCAATTCTTATTATAATGAAGTAACTCAGATTGCATACATTGGACCTTTTTTGGAACTTTATCTTTGTATGTTCAATACCTTTGTCCAATATTTGTGGAGTTTCAAGCCCTTCTTTGCACTGGATAAAAAAACTAAAAGCAGATTTATGAATCAAAATTGCTGTTGTACTCATGGTTGTTGAGCCAGCAAGGTCATTGCTGTTATTGTTTTGTTGCACCATATGGAGCATGGAGATGAGTGACTAGTTTTGCATCAAGGTAGGTCAATTTTATTTAAAACCAGAGAATAAACTAGTGTTTATAGAGTGATGAAACTCCACAAAGGCTTGTCTGGTCAGAACTTACTGATTTTTATGAACCACAGTATCAGTATCTGCAGGATATTTCTGATGAACCCAAATGAATACCTCTAATAGACTCAGCTAGAATGCAGAGAAAGACATTAAAGAGGCTGTGTATAGCAAGTCACCTCCACTTCCTGAAGGGAAGAGGTCCTTTGGAGTATGCAGGCCTCTCCTTCACTGGATCTACCAGTCTGTTATTGTCAGTAACATTTTCAATGTGATGGTGTGCTGGGGCAATGGCATCAACACGGGTGATGCCAACAGGCTGAATAAACTGATTAGAAAGGCTGGCACTGTTATGGTGGTCAAACTGGACACATAAGAGGCTGTGGTAGAACAAAGGACCCTATGGAAAATCCTGGTAATTCTGGACAATGTTTCTCACCCTCTGCATGTCACCTTGGCTGAACAGAGGAACACTTTTAGTAATGGACTAAGACAGGAGTGTCAAACTCATTTTAGGTCACGGGCCGGATTGAGCAAAATGCAGCTTCACGCGGGCCGGATCAGTCGGATGCGTGCGAACGCAGCTTTTGTTACCTCCGTTTTTTCAGCCTGCTCTCATGTGTCTCAGTCTCTGCTATAACTACAAAGTGTTTCACTTTACAAATTCCGTTTCTTATGAAGAAGACTGCCGAGCAAGACTGCCGAATAAACACTAAAAACCCTGAAAACCTGGTACCTGAATAAACTCAGCATTAGCCATATCATACGCCATAGGCGCTTCGATTACTGGGGCCAGCTTTAATAGTAATTAGATATTATCTCGCGGGCCAAAGATAATTCCACCGCGGGCCGGATTTGGCCCGCGGGCCTTGAGTTTGATATATATGGACTAAGACAACTGCACTGCTCCAAAGAGTGCTATATGAGGTCATTCTTACCCTCGGCCATTAAGCTCTATAATGAGTCAACCTATAGTCGGGAAAGTGGTGACCCCCTTCTGTTAGACTGTTTGTGGCAACTAATTTTTTATTCTTTCTACTTTACTTCAAGTATATATATATCTGTGCACTTGTAATGCTACTGGGACTCTGTAATTTCTTTTGAGATCAATAAAGTATCAATCTATCTAAATCTATCCAACATATGACATCCTCTGAAGTCCACGTGTGGATAATAGAATTCGAAAGCAATGCATCAGCTACTAGTTAGTGCACTGCCATGTGAAACACCAATACTGGGCCAGATTCTGTCATTGGTGGAATACACAAACAGTACATCATTGACATGACAAAATGTTAATCAATTATATGAAAAAGCTACGATCTAAGCAGCCAGAATGACAAGGTTCTTTCAGCAATTGGAAAAATTATCCCAAAATGAAGTTTATCCTCATGGAATACACAGAAGTTTATCTTCCACCAGCTAAGGCACTATAGGTTTGTTCTGGAGTCTTTGAATAGACAATTTGCAAAAGAATATCAGCATGTCTAGAACATAAGAAGAATCTACAAACATCTCCTCTCATCCAGTGGTCCAGGCAGAACAAATAACTGTCAGGAACATGTCTGGAATTTGTAGCTTCATTTGTGGAGAAAATGGTCACAACTGCAGTAGATGCACATACTCTGTAGAGTGAAGAATTTCCTGTGGGTATAGCTATAGCATATGTGTGACCCTTTTAGAGTTGAGAAAGATTTTTTTTCTGTGTACGATTTTCCAGAGACATTTGTGGTGGACAATGGAAACAACTTCGCAACCGTTCAATGTGCCAGATTCTCATCAGGATTGGAATCAAAGATGTGAGCATGGCTCCACACCATCCAGTCACTAGCCATTTCCCTCTGGGGATGCTGCCTGACTTGCTGAGTTCCTCCAGCAATTTGATATTTGATCCAGGTTCCAGGCATCTACAGTTTCTTGTGTTTCCATTAATACTTCCTATTTCTTGTCTTTAGTGATAAGTTACAATTTCTGGTCCTGAACTCCACATCATCTAGTTCAGTGCAAACAGCAGTTCCAATAAGAAAGATGGAGTGAGCAAAAGGCCAATAGGTGAAATTGAGACAAATGTTGTGCATGTCCTATTGCACCACTGAAATACACCACATATAACGAGAGAGATACCCATGGAATTACTGATGAGGAGATATGTCTGAATGCATGTGGAATAGGTGAAACCAGACCATCTGTTTCAGGCAAGTGAACCATAAAGAACAATATGACGCCAGAATTCATGCTCCCACTATGAAGCAGGTGACCTTGACTTTACGTGAAGTATTTGGTGCTTGGGACATACATTTATTGCTTTGGATCAGCTTCACAGCGGCTTGTCTGAATGGCAGTAACATGCCAAAAGGTCACATGACAACCTAACATATTGCACATCACAATCATATGCTGAGCCAAATGCATATATAAATGTCTAAGCACTGAAATCAGAGTTCTCTTCACCTTTGACTAAGCTCAATTTAGCAGAGGGCAAACATCAAAGTGAAGAGGCCACCACCTACTTCTAGTGTTCCAGCAGAAGCTGAGCTGCATCATCAGCACTGAGAGGGAAAGCTGTCAGTGAACAAAATTGGTGGCTAGACAAAATATTCACATGGAGCTATGATGATTAACAAACCAAACCATCCAGCTCCTGGATCTACACTTGTTGGCATTATAATTCAATTGTTAACCATTTTTTTGATCTTTTATTTTGAATGTTGTAAGCATTTATCAAGTTAAGGGGAGGAAAGAGATACGGTAAGCTCAGAGTATTTCAGCTCTTTGGAATAACACCACCCAGTATGCAGGTCTCCTGATAATACTATTAATACTAATAAAGATGGCTACTCATATAGCTTATACACGTTGGATCAGCTCACAAGGTATTTGGACTTACTGTTGTTTATATATGTGTTCAAATCAATTGAATGGTGTCACTGATAACATTCACTTCTACAAGCAGAGGGTGATAGAACTCTCTCTGCAAACAAAAATGATGCTGGGTCAACTCTTCATTTTAAAGCTGAGGCATAGATTTTTGTTGATGAAAAATATTAAGGGATATAGGGAAAGGCCAGGTATTTGGATTTAGGTCACTGATCAGCTGTGATCTCATTGACTGACCGAACAGACTTGAAGAACTAAATAGCCTAGCCCTGTTCCCGTGTGCCTATTTTTCCAAGGATAAGGCTTTAGTATTAGGCAATTTTCATCCATGGATCTAAAAGAGCTTCACATTGTAGAAATTGGCATTTTCCAATTTGACTCAAGTCACGTACTGCACAATGCAAAGGCAACAAAGGTCATTGATATCTTTGAAAAAGCTAGGGTAAAATATGTAATTACACCCTTCAGAGCCTTCGTCTGATAATGGGAAACATTGTTTGAAACTTTAATGAGGGATGGTACAGGAACAATCTTGTCTTTTTATAAAATATATTAAAAACATGTCTGAATTAATTTTCATCCAACATCACTTACCCCATTCACATGTCTAATTAGCTGATATGATAGTTTCTGGCCTGTGTCTTCAAATTATATTGTATCACTTAGCTTTGTGTCATCTGTAAATTAACAAGTTACATGCAAAAGCAAATGAATTATGAAATGCATGGAAATGGTACAATAAGTTGAAAGCATATTTTCTGGAAGTTGGTTTGGTTTCATGAAGACCACATCTGATGTGCAGCATCCAAATTAGCTTTTTCCTTGCTTAAAATAAACAAATACAGCATATGTATTGAAGTGAGCATGTAGAATGACTTTTGGTATAATGACAGAGTAAAGCTTTGAGGACAAGTCAGTTATTCTAGAACTTTTTCATTAAAGGTAATATGGAAGAGTACTTATAGGGTTCACTGAATATAATTTCTGACTAGTTTATGTTCAATAAGTGAAATTCAGGACTTGAAATTGTAACTTTTCACTAAAGACAACAAATAAAAAGTATTAATGGAAACACAAGAGACTGTAGATGCCTGGAACCTGGAGCAAAAATCAAATTGCTGGAGGAACTCAGCAGGTCAGGCAGCATCCACAGAGGGAAATGGATTAGTCGAAATTCTGAGTTGGGACCCTTCATCTGCTTAGAAACATTAATGTTTTCTTTGATATCTTGGATGGTAGCATAATTTGCTTAACAGAATTAGGCAGATAACCTCAGCAGACAACTATTCAAAACAATGACAAAGGGATGAATTTGTGGAGGATAATATATTACATTGAGGCCATTTTAGTTGAATAGCAATATCCCCATGATGCTATTAAAAATAAGGTACTGAATACTCCTGGTGCCCAAGCAAAGATTCCTGCCACAAGTTGATAAACATAATAAAGCATCCTCCCAATTATTTTGCACAACTAGCACAATAGAAAACTTGGATAAACAGCCAAAATTGCTGTTGACACCACTCTTTTGGGATTTCAACTAATCATTTATCAGGTTTTAGTGCATGTAAGAACCTCAGTGAGTAATGCATCTCTTTATTTGGTCTCTTACTTATTAGTTAATTGTGGGATGTTTATATGTGAGCTAGCTCCCATGTATACTTATAAAACAACAGCATCTTGCTATATTGCAGGAGGTATCTTTATTTACACATCTCTGTCTGGCAATGACTGATTATTTAGGAGCTTTGAAGTCATGACAAGTCCCTCACCGCCTATCATGTCAATTTCTGTAGCCCTCAGCAAGTTTAGAAAGCATCAAACTCTCGTTTAATAATAGCAACAGCTGGCAGCAATCCAGCTGCAGCTCACAACTGGTGGTTGGCGACCAGCTGTTTGGGAGTGTACATGGCATTAAAATCTTTTCAAGCATTCCTCATAAAGAATACTCATCACATCATATTCATTGCTACTTGGGCTATGAGAGACCTTTCCTCTGCCACTTTATCTTGGTTTTACTAACATTCAAAGATATTACTCTGGATTTTCTCTGAAGACCATCTAAAAAGTGTAAGTGTGGTGCCATTTGACTTTTTAGACACCCTGGACAGAAAAATGCATTAGAGCATGAGCATTGTGTTAAAGGTCCTTTTTGTGTGGTGAATAAGAAAAGGTCATATTCAGACAGAGCAATGCCAAATGCTGCAGGAAGAACTGGAAGGAAAATAAGGAAAGCAAAGTATTACCTTTAACTTGGTGGATACTGGACATCTATCCTCTTTTGGCCATCTTCCTTCGGAATATCTAGTGCTGTATCCTAATTGCTTTGTTCTCTCTTTGGTCACAGTCATTCTTCAACATTTCATTGTGTGCCAAATGGCAAACTCCATTTCTGCATTGCAAAAGGCCACAGGGACCCTTCTTAGCCTGCCCACAGTGATCCAATTTGAGCACTAACCTTTTGAGTGGCAAATTCAGGCAAGAGGAAATCGTAAGTATCATATAGACCAAAACTGAATGGTAAACAATGTAAACAATGTCTTGTTAGCAAAACACCTATTCTCACTCTCTCACTAAAACAACTCTCACAAAAAGAAGGGACATTAAAAGTATCATGACCTCTAAGGTTCATGCACTCATTTCAATGATGGTGGATTCTGAAACCTGTAAAAAATACACAACTGAACATTTTTTTTATAGAATAACGCAACAGAAATATAAAGTCTCACAACATCCAAATGTAATCAAAGATTCATCAGATCAGTGAAATACAAAGGTCTATATATTTAATCTTGCAGAAAGACCACAATGCTGCCTATATTGGTGTAACAAAAAATAATACAGAACTGCATGAACCAACACAGAGAGCTGGTCGAGAATGAAAAGATTGATGATGGGAATTCTAAACTAGCAGTCTGCACCAAAGAAACAGAACATGAAATCAATTTTGATTCAACAAATTCAATAGACAGAGAATAGTGCATAAAAGAAAGGAAAGGAAAAGGAACTTTTCATACCTTTCTCACTTCATTTCAAAAAATCAAATGGATTTTATCCCATCTCATGAGTGAACCTGTGCCTTGACTGAAACAGCAAGCATTTCCCATTTCAAACATTACTGAATTAATTGGGCAGCCCATCAAAATTCAAACAAAATCCCTCGAAAAGGAAGGAGATAATATGAAACAAAATTCAAAAGCCGATATGATTGAGCTGATGTGTGTTTCAGCATTTGTAAAGCTTGCTTATTTAATTTGCTTTGTGTCGATATTGACTGTGGTTTGACCTTGCAACACTGCTTTTGGATTCAGGAGCAAATGTGTGAAAGGGTTCTGTGGAGCCTTCAAAAGGCTTAAATCACCAATTCAAAACACTGGGGAGAGTACACTTTCCAAGAAAACAACATTGAAATAGGCACTCTAAAATAAATATCAATACATATATAAACACAAATGAATCACATTCTTTACAATAGCCTACAAATATAAACACCACACTTCTTGATTGTTTCTGACCACAGCCCTGCTTTTACTTTTATTGCACATCTCTCATCTTTTCAAAAGCTGTTTTGATCCTGGATTGGAGTCTCTGAGAGGAGCTTGGTGAAAAGTGCAAAGCTTCTAAGTGATTTTAAATAAGCTGTCACTTCAACTTGCAGCACATCAATCTTCTACTGAAACTTGTTTTCTTTCCTGTTAACTGCTTTCTGCTGTAGTTTGTTCCACATATATCCCTGGTATCATTTTATAAGCTACATTTAATAGACCAGGTTTCCAATTTTGCTCATATTCATTCATTATTGGCATGCTTTAATTTTGGTTCTTTTCACCAACAGCACAGCCAAATTGAACTGTACGTAATTGGCAAACAGAAAGTTAGGTCTTTTGAATTATGTTGGTGTTTGCCGATGCTGAAGTAGCAAAAGAATCGTGCACAAATGCATCTGGAAGTTGAACATTAAGAATTCTCCTGATAATTTCACCACTCCATGACTGTATTTTTAGAGTTCCCAAGTCTCTAAGATGAAATAGAATCTAATACTCAATCTTGAATTACCTTCCAGAGTTTTAAATTTTAAGTTTTAAGAGTTCATCATTAGTATGTTCACTTTATTTTTAAAAGAGTTATGCTGTAGGAACATCACACTTTTTCACAATGAGTAAATGACTATCCGTTGGAAGACATCTGAATAGATTACTGTGACAGACAGAAGTCCTTTTACAATCCACAAAACGGTAACTTCACTCTCTGTTTCAATGGCAGCAAGTTGAACATAATGTATTGGAGACATTATAAGTGATGCAGATGATGAAAATCTGAGCAACATACAAAATGCTGAAGGAACTCAGCAGGTCAGGCAGCATCTATGGAGGGAAAAGAACAGACAATGCTTTGGGTCAAGATCCTTCATCATGGCTAGAAAGAAAAAGAGGAGATGACCTGAATAAAAAGAATGAGGGTAGGGGTGGAGCGAGAACTGGTAGATGATAGATGGAGCCAGGTAAGGAGGGAAGAGGGACAGTGAGGGAAGGGGGAGTGTAAGATAATGGGAGCTGACTGTTGAGGAAGTTTGGTATGGGCACTAAGAACTTCCTACAGGGGCACAATTGAGAGCATCCTGACTGGCTGCATCACTGCCTGGTATGGGAACTGTACTCTCAATCGCAAGGCTCTGCAGAGAGTGGTGCAGATAGCCCAGCAGATCTGTAGATGTGAACGTCTCACTATTCAGGACATTTACAAAGACAGGTTTGTAAAAAGGGCCCGAAGGATCATTGAAGACCCGAGTCACCCCAACCACAAACTGCTCCAGTTGCTACCATCCGGGAAACAGTACCGCAGCATAAAAGCCAGGACCAACAGGCTCCGGGACAGCTTCTTCCACCAGGCCGTCAGACTGATTAATTCATGCTGATACAATTGTATTTCTATGTTCTATTGACTGTCCTGTTGTACGTACTATTTAATATAAATTGCTATAAATTGCACATTGCACATTTAGACGAAGACGTAACGTAAAGATTCTCATTCCTCTTGTATCGAGGAGACAGTTATTTCTTTAGTGGTTTGATCGAGGCATGGCTGCACAAGTGAATGGACATCAGCCAGTAAGAACAGCGAGAAGAGCTTAAAAGGAGACAGTTATTTCTTCAACAGTTTGATCGAGACACGACTGTGCAAGTGCGTGGATGCCAGCCAGTCTGAAGAGCAAGGAGAGTTTTAAAGAAGACAGTTTTATAGAGTGGGCTGTGGGGTAGAGGGAGAGAGCATAGGAGGGCTTTGGTTAAACGGGGCTTTGGCGATGACAGGTCGAGGCAAGGTAGGTTGCCTGTGCAGAATACAGACAGGAAGTATGTGTGTGAGGTCGGTGTTCTATGGTGGGTGTCAGATGTGGGAAGTCCAGGAGAATCCCAGCCTCATGGACGGTCACATCTGCGCCAGGTGTGTCGAGCTGCAGCTCCTTAGGGACTGGGTTAGGGAACTGGAGATGCAGTTCGATGATCTTCGTCTGGTCAGGGAGAATGAGGAGGCGATAGAGAGGAGTTATGGGTAGGTAGTCACAACGGGGCCTCGGGAGACAGATAAGTGGGTAACAGTCAGGAGAGGGAAGGGCAGGAGTCAGAGGCTAGAGAGTACACCTGTGGCTGCCCACCTTACCAATAAGTACTCCTGCTTGAGTACTGTTGGGGTGGGGGACAGCCTACCTGGGGGAAGTAACAGTGGCTGCGCCTCTGGTACAGAGTCCACCCCTGTGGCTCAGAAGGGTAAGGAAAGGAAGAGGATGGCAGCAGTGATAGGGTATTATATAGTTAGGGGGTCACACAGACGATTCTGTGGACACAGGAAAGAGACATGGATGGCACTTTGCCTCCCATGTGCCAGGGTCCGGGATGTTTCTGATTGCATCCATGATATCCTGAAATGGGAAGAAGAACAGCCAGAGGTCATGGTACATATTGGTACCAATGACTTAGGTAGGAAAAGGGATGAGGCCCTGAAAACAGACTACAGGGAGTTAGGAAGGAAGTTGAGAAGCAGGACCGCAAAGGTAGTAATCTCAGGATTACTGCCTGTGCCACGTGACAGTGAGTATAGGAATAGAATGAGGTGGAGGATAAATGCGTGGCTGAGGGATTGGAGCAGGGGGCAGGGATTCATATTTCTGGATCATTGGGACCTCTTTTGGGGAGGTGTGACATGTACAAAAAGGACGGGTTGCACTTGAATTCAGGGGGACCAATATCCTGGCGGGGAAGTTTGCTAAGGCTATTGAGGAGAATATAAACTAGAATCGCTGGGGGGTGGGAACGGAACAGAAGTGATGGAGGAAGAGGTGGTAGGCTCACAAATAGAGAAAGCTTGGAGACAGTGTGAGAGGGAGGATAGGCAGGTGATAGAGAAGGTATGCACTCCAACCGATGGTTTGTAATGTGTCTACTTTAATGCAAGGAGTATAATGAACAAAGCGGATTAGTTTAGAGCTTGGATCGATCAGTACTTGGAGCTATGATGTTGTGGCCATTACAGAGACTTGGATAGCTTAGGGCCAGGAATGGTTGCTTCGAGTGCCAGGCTTTAGATCAGGGATGGCCAACCTATGGCACATTGGATGATTAGAAGTGGCACATTGCATCCCAGTGATAATAATAAAACAATAAGCCTACTCATGCAAAAAGTATTAACCAAAAACTGATTTGTAGAAAAAGAAAATCTATAACAGGAATTCAAGTAGCTTAGAAATGGGTTTTACTGAGAATATATCTAAAACTTAGCAAATATTTTTTGCGATTTTATTATTTTGTGCACATCTTTTGGCGAATGTTATCTTCTTTCACATTAATCTCTTTTCAATTAAAAAAAATGTTTAATGAGTCAAACTAGGAAAGAAGAACTTTTGTTCTGCAGTCATTCCATAACTGTTCCATACACGTTTGATACTTGTTTGATCCTGAGGCACCAGGCGTCTGCACCAGCGGTGCATCGCAGGTTTTTACCAGTCAGTTTACAATTGACACTTGTGTGCTATGGAGTTGTGCTTTGTTCATCCTTTGTGAACATTTGCAGTTTTGTACCTTGTCAGATTATTTAAATTTAATCTATATTTGAATGAAGCCTGGAGTATCTGGATAACCAAAAGTTGTGTATTGATAAGTCTCTTTTCTTCTGGAGGGAATTGCAAGGGAAAGGTATAATTAAATTGGGAGACCTTTATAATGGTGATAGTTTGAAATCTTTTAATCAATTAACCCAACAGTATGATATCTCTAGGTCACAGTTTTGGAGATACCTTTAACTGCATCATTTGCTACATACAACTTTTGGTTCTACACAGCAACCCCTACAAGTTGCTACGATACCGTCTACTGTACTGGCTGCATATGGTAAAGGTCACAAAGCCTCAACTTATTATTCAGCTTTAACACAAATCTCCAGGGACATATTTCTGTTGGGTCTTAAAAGAGCATGGGAAAAAGACCTGGGTGTGACATTTGAAACAAAGGAGTGGGACAAAATTTGCAAAAATGTCAAAATAATGTCAAGAGACCTGAGTGTGTGCCTTACTCAGTTTAAGATTCTACAGCATTTTTATTGGACTCCAGCAAGGTTACATAGATTAGGGTTGAAAAATACCCCTGAATGCTGGCGCTGTGAGGTAGATAGATAGATAGATAGATAGATAGATAGATAGATAGATAGATAGATAGATAGATAGATAGATAGATAGATAGATAGATACTTTATTCATCCCCATGGGGAAATTCAACTTTTTTTTCCAATGTCCCATACACTTGTTGTAACAAAACTAATTACATACAATACTTAACTCAGTAAAAAATATGATATGCATCTAAATCACTATCTCAAAAAGCATTAATAATAGCTTTTAAAAAGTTCTTAAGTCCTGGCGGTTGAATTGTAAAGCCTAATGGCATTGGGGAGTATTGACCTCTTCATCCTGTCTGAGGAGCATTGCATCGATAGTAACCTGTTGCTGAAACTGCTTCTCTGTCTCTGAAAGGTGCTATGTAGAGGATGTTCAGAGTTTTCCATAATTGACCGTAGCCTACTCAGCGCCCTTCGCTCAGCTACCGATGTTAAACTCTCCAGTACTTTGCCCACGACAGAGCCCGCCTTCCTTACCAGCTTATTAAGACGTGAGGCGTCCCTCTTCTTAATGCTTCCTCCCCAACACGCCACCACAAAGAAGAGGGCGCTCTCCACAACTGACCTATAGAACATCTTCGGCATCTCACTACAGACATTGAATGACGCCAACCTTCTAAGGAAGTACAGTCGACTCTGTGCCTTCCTGCACAAGGCATCTGTGTTGGCAGTCCAGTCTAGCTTCTTGTCTAACTGTACTCCCAGATACTTGTAGGTCTTAACCTGCTCCACACATTCTCCATTAATGATCACTGGCTTCATATGAGGCCTAGATTTCCTAAAGTCCACCACCATCTCCTTGGTCTTGGTGATATTGAGACGCAGGTAGTTTGAGTTGCACCATATCACAAAGTCCTGTATCAGTTTCCTATACTCCTCCTCCTGTCCATTCCTGACACACCCCACTATGGCCGTGTCATCAGCGAACTTCTGCACATGGCAGGACTCCGAGTTATATTGGAAGTCTGATGTGTACAGGGTGAACAGGACCGGAGAGAGTACGGTTCCCTGCGGCGCTCCTGTGCTGCTGACCACCGTGTCAGACCTACAGTCTCCCAACCGCACATACTGAGGTCTATCTGTCAAGTAGTCCACTATCCAATCCACCAAGTGAGAGTCTACTCCCATCTCCGTTAGATGAAGGGGACTTAGTACATCCACTCTGGTCCTGTCCCAGAATTCAAGAATTTTGGATTATGATACATAAGTATATTGGTGAAGTTTCAGATATTCAACTCCCTTTATGCCCCAGACTTTTTGTGTTGGGAGACACACTTGGATTACTTGGGGATAAACACTCTAAAAACTGGATCCAAATGAGTATAATAGTAGAAAGAGAAAATATACTTAGAGGTTGGAGGAACTTGGGAGGACCTTCATTTCAGGAGTGGGTCACAGAAATAACCAAAGTGGCAGCTTACAGACAGTTTGATAGATTGGACATCTATACACAAAAATGGGACAAATATTTAGGTTTCCTGGGGGGTGGGGGGAAATAGTGGTGAAGGTAGTGGTGAAGCATATTGCTGAATGGCTGTCTTTTATGTTATTAGAGGCCTAAATAGACACACATGTTTATTATATTGATATTTATTTCTACCATGTTTATTTTTATTTTATGGATAATTTCATGTTTCGTAAGCTATGATTTACATAATTTCAAAACTGACTCAAAGGTTTGGGGAAGATTTGTAAAAGAATTCAATAAAATTTAAATCATTAAAAAAAAGAAAAAGGAAGAAATCAAAAGAAGACAAAATATATTTATTAAAAGTCTCATTAAGGTAACTAATGTTTATCTGGTTTTTATATATCATGTAAACATGCTAAATATGTCTATATTAACATATTTTTACAAGAACTGTACAAGAGTTGTATTGTGCATCTGAACTCATGCGTGAAAAAATTGATGCATGGAATGTAAAAGGTTGGCCACCCCTGGTCTGGATGTTTCAGAAAGGACAGGGAGGGAGGCAAAAGAGGTGGGGGTGTGGCACTGTTGATCAGAGATACTGTCCTGGCTGCAGAAAAGAAGGAAGTCATGGAGGGATTGTCTACAGAGTCTCTGTGGGTGGAAGTTAGGGACAGGAAGGGGTCAATAAGTCTACTAGTTGTTTTTTACAGACCACCCAATAGTAACAGGAACATTGAGGAGCAGATAGAAACACAGAAAACCTACAGCACAATACAGGACCTTCAGCCAACAAAGTCGTGCCGAACATGTCCCAACCTTAGAAATTACTGGACTGACCTATAGCCCTGTATTTTACTAAGCTCCATGTACCTATCTAAAAGCCTCTTAAAAGACCCTATCATATCACCCTCCACCACCATTGCCAGCAGCACATTCCATGCACTCATCACTCTGAGTAAAAAACTTACCCCTGACATCTCCTCTATACCTACTCCCCAGCACCTTAAACCTGTGTCCTCTTGTGACAACCATTTCAGGCCTGGGAAAAAGCTTCTGACTATCCACACGATCAATGCCTCTCATCATCTTGTACACCTCTATCAGGTCACCTCTCATCCTCCTTCGCTCCAAGGAGAAAAGGCCGAGTTCTGACAGGCTGCATCACTGTGTAGTATGGAGGAGCTACTGCACAGGACCGAAAGAAGCTGCAGAAGGTTGTAAATCTTGGGCACTAGCCTATGAAGTAGCCAGGACATCTTTAGGGAGCTGTGTCTGAGAAAGGCAGCGTCCATTATTAAGGACCTCCAGCACCCAGGGCATGCCCTTTTCTCACTGTTACCATCAGGTAGGAGATACAGAAGCCTGAAGGCACACACTCAGCGGTTCGGGTACGGCTTCTTCCGCTCTGCCATCCGATTCCTGAACGGACATTAGAAGCTTTGGACACTACCTCACTTTTTTTTAATATACAGTATTTCTGTTTTTGCACTTTTTAAAATCTATTCAATACACGTAACTGATTTACTTGTTTATTTATTATTATTATATTTTATTTATTATTATTTTTTCTTTCTGATGCATTATATATTGCATTGAACTGCTGCTATTAAGTTAACAAATTTCACGTTACAGACCGGTGATTATAAACCTGATTCTGATTCTGAAATGACACCAATGGATTCACACGTGAAAGACTGCCTCACCTGGAAGGACTGCTTAGGGATCTGAGAGGTGATGAAGGAGGAAGTAGGAACAACGGTAACACTTAACATAGTTGCAAGGTTAAGTGCCGGGAGGGGTATTGGTGAGGAGAGGGATGAACAGATAGTGGTGTCATATGACTCCTACAGAAGGTGGAAAGCGGAAGATGTGCCTGATGGTTGAATCGACTGGAAATGGCAGAAGTTTCAGAGAATAATATGTTGGATGCAAAGGCTCATGGAGTGGTAAGTTAGGACAAAGGAAATCTATTTACAGAAAAAGAGTATGTCAATAGCAGTGGAGTGGGGAGTCACCTGTTTTCTGAAAATAAAGGAGACATTTAGAAGTTCAAGAATGGAAAGCCTCATCATGACAACAGATTTGATGGACACAGAGGAACTGAAAGAGGGAATGGCATCCTTGCAAGTGATAGGGTGGGAGGAGCTATAGTCAAAGTAACTATGAGTCTGTAGATTTGTAGAATATATCTGTGGATAATCTGTCTCCCAAGATGAAGACAGGTAGTTCAAGAAAAGGGAGAGAGCTTTCAGAGATGGACCAAATGAATTTCAGGACAGGTTGGAAGTTGGTAGTAAAGTTGGTTAAATTGATGGGCTCCGCACAGGTTCAGGAAGAAGTACCAATGCAATTATCAATAATAGCTGAGAAGAGATGGGGAGTGTTACTGGTGCAGGTTTAAAGCATAGATTGTTCCACATAACCATCAAAAAGGCAGGCATAACTGGGGCCACGTGAGTGCCCATGGCTGCAGCACTGGTCTGAGCAGAGTGAGAGGAGCTGCAAGACTGAGGAGGGTAGTGGTGGAGGAGAATTGGTTGGGTCTGTTACCAAGAAAGATGTGGAGATCCTTGGGGCCTTCCTGAGGGGCCAAGATGAAGTCCAAATGTGAAGATTCAGTAGGACAAGAGCTGGCAGAAACATGGGTCCACCAGGACAGTTTAGATTGTGAATCTTGTGGAGGAGATAGAAACAGGCAGTGTAGACTATGGATGGGAGATCTCTGCGGGTGATGAGGTCAGTGATGGTGAAGGAGACAGTGGAGTGGCCTAAATCTTCTCAGTGGGATCCTGGTAGGAGGAAGTGTCCAAGAGCTGCTGTCTAACCTCTGGTTGAGTTCAGTCATAGAACACTACAACACAGAAACAGGACTTTCTGCCCATCTAGTCCATGCCAAACTATAATGCTGATTAACCCATCAACCTGCAACCAGACCACAGTCCTCCATACCCCTATCATCCATGTACCTATCCAAATTTCCTAGTCCGCCAGACTACAGGAGTGCTACCCTTGACCGTGGGTTTGATGGTGAGGTTGGGTTTGATTCTAAGAGGATGAAGAGCAGTATGTTCAAAGAGGGTGAGGTTGCAGTAGACAAGAGACATAGTAAAGCCACGACTGTTAATGCCTCTTCAGCAGTTAGAGATGAAAAGATCCAGAGTAGCTGCACGGCTACAGCGGGGTGCCTGAGAGTACACATTCTACACAATCAGGAAAGTTCACCAATGCCTCTGCTTTCTGAAGAGGCTGAAGAGAGCTGGACTTGTTACATCTATACTCATTTCATTCTACAAATGTGCAGTAGAAATCATCCTAACATGCTGCATCACTGCATAATATGGAAACTTCACTGTGCGGACAAGAAGGCTCTATAATGGGTAGACAAAACTACCCAATGCTTCACCTGAACCAGCCGACCTACCATCAAGGACATACAGTGGCATGGAAAAGTTCGGGCACCCCTGGTCAAAATTTCTGTTACTGTGAATAGCTAAGCAAGTAAAAGATGACCCGATTTCCAAAAGGCATAAAGTTAAAGATGACACATTTCTTTAATATTTTAAGCAAGATTACTTTTTTATTTCCATCTTTTACAGTTTCAAAATAACAAAAAATGAAAAGGGCCCGAAGCAAAAGTTTGGGCACCCTGCATGGTCGGTACTTAGTAACACCCCCTTTGGCAAGTATCACAGCTTGTAAACACTTTCTGTAGCCAACTAAGAGTCTTTCAATTCTTGTTTTGGGGATTTTCACACATTCTTCCTTGTAAAAGGTTTCTAGTTCTGTGAGATTCTTGGGCCACCTTGCATACACTGCTCTGTTGAGGTCTATCCACAGATTTTCGATGATGTTTAGGTCAGGGGACTGTGAGGGCCATGGCAAAACCTTCAGCTTGCGCCTCTTGAGGTAGTCCATTGTGGATTTTGAGGTATGTTTAGGATCATTATCCTGTTGTAGAAGCCATCCTCTTTTCATCTTCAGCTTTTTTTTTTACAGATGGTGAGATGTTTGCTTCCAGAATTTGTTGGTATTTAATTGAATTCATTCTTCCCTCTACCAGTGAAATGTTCCCTGTGCCACTGTCTGCAACACAAGCACAAAGCATGATTGATCCACCCCCATGCTTAACAGTTGGAGAGGTGTTCTTTTTATGAAATTCGGCACCCTTTTTTCTCCAAACATACCTTCGGTCATTGTGGCCAAAAAAGTTCTGTTTTAAATCCATCAGTCCGCAGGACTTGTTTCCAAAATGCATCAGGCTTGTTTAGATGTTCCTTTGTATACTTCTGATGCTGAATTTTGTGGTGAGGATGCAGGAAAGGTTTTCTTCTGATGATTCTTCCATGAAGGTCATATTTGTGCAGGTATTACTGCACAGTAGAACAGTGCACCACCACTTCAGAGTCTGCTAAATCTTCCTGAAGGTCTTTTGCAGTCAAACAGGGGTTTTGATTTGCCTTTCTAGCAATCCTATGAGCAGTTCTCTCGGAAAGTTTTCCTGGTCTTCCAGACCTCAACTTGACCACCACCATTCCTGTTAACTGCCATTTCTTAATTACATTACTAACTGAGGAAACGGCTACCTGAAAACACTTTGCTATCTTCTTATAGCCTTCTCCTGCTTTGTGGGCATCATATAATTTTATTCTCAGAGTGCTAGGCAGCTGCTTAGAGGAGCCCATGGCTGCTGATTGTTGGGACAAAATTTGAGGAGTCAGGGTATTTATAAAGCTTTGAAATTTTCATCACCTGGCCTTTCCTAATGATGACTGTGAACAAGCCATAGAGCAAACAAGCTAATTAAGGTCTGAGACCTTGGTAAATGTTATCTGGGAGCTCAAATCTCTTGGGGTGCCCAATCTTTTGCCTGGTGCTCCTATGCTTTTTTTCACTCTGAAATTGTACAAAACAAAAATAATACACTAATCTTGCTTAAAGTGTTGAAAATACTGTTTCTTCTTTATGACTTTTGGAGATCAGTTCATCTTCTACTCACTTAACTATTCACAGTAACAGAAATTTTGACCAGATGTGACCAAACTTTTGCATGGTACTGCATATACCTTTTGTCCCATTCCCATCAGGAAGGCACCACACCAGGACCACCAGACTCAAAAACAGTTACTTTCCTCAAGCAGTAAGACTGATTAACACCCTTACCCATAAACCCACCCCTCCATACCCCTATCACCACTACTTTATCATTTCCTGTCAGCCATCTTAAGTACAAACACTGCCTGAGCCTAGCATCATTTTATGAACATACAACCAATGAATGTATATATTGTAAGCTATCTTACATATCTATATTTATTGTGTTTTTATTATTGTATTCTTTATCTTATTGTTTTATTATGCTGCATTGAATCTAGAGTAACAATTATTTTGTTCTCCTTTACATTTGTGTATTGAAAATGACATTAAACAATATTGAATCGTGAATTAGATGATGCATCATAAACTTGAAAAGTCAATTCTATTTCCATTTCCACAGGCAGTGCTTAATCTGCTGAGTGCTTCCAACAACTTCTGTTTTATTTTCAGTTTTCCAGTATCTGCAGGTTTCTCATTTTAAGGTGATCCATTATGTTTGAACATTTAAATGTGCTCATGAAGTTCTCCACTTTTTTATTGCAAAACAAAAACATAGTCTGCAAGAAATATACTCATTGCTGTGCAAGGCTGGCATGGATTTGGGTTTTTGACAGTGTTACTAATACCTCAAGTGTAATCATTAGTCTATAATTGCATTTGATCTACATGAAGTTCACCTGCTGTAAAACTCATGTGCAATCTCACATGTCATATGATAAATATCAGAAATATGTGAAGTTGAAATGGTTAAAAGTGACAAACTTGAAGAAGCTATCCTCCCTGGTTCAGGAGCCTGATGATGAGCCGAGGATATTAACTGTTCTTGAACCTGGTGGTCAGAGTGCTGAAGCTCCTGTACCTTCTTTCTGATGGCAGCAGCAAGAAGAGAGCATGACCTGGTTGGTTGGGATCCCTGATGATGGATGCTACTTTACTGCAGCAACGCTCTGTGTAGATGTGCTCAATGGTGGGGAGCGCTTTACCCGTGATAGACTGGGCCATATCCCTTACTTTTTGTAGGACTTTCAAATCAAAGGCATTGGTGTTTCCACACCAGGCTGTAAAGCAGCCAGTCAATATATTCTCCACCACACACCTGTAGATGTTAGTCAGTTATAGATGCCATGCTGAATCTTCATAAACTCCTAAGGAAGTAGAGGCCCTATATTGCTTTCTTTATAATTGGACTAATGTGCTAAGCCCAAGACAGGTCCTCTGAAATGATAACACCAAGCAATTTAAAGTTGCTGATCCTCTCCAACTCCGATTCCCCAATGAAGACTGGCTCATGGACTTCTGTTCTTTTTCCTCCTGAAGTCAATAATCAGCTCTTTGGTCTTGTTGACTCTAAGAAAGAGGTTTTGTTGTTCACCACTCAGTTAGATTTTCAATCTCCCTCCTATATTCTGATTTATCACTGCCTTTAATTCAGCCAATGACAGTGGTGTCATCTGCAAACTAAAATATGGTGATGGAGCTGTGCTTAGCCTCATGGTCATAAGTGTAAAGTGAGCAGAGCAGATATTCAGCTCCAAACAGCATGATGCTCTAAAAGGACTGCTTCTGTGCTGAAGAAAGTTTCTATACTGTATGTTCAATTACTTAGGCAAGGCTCAGTTTGTTCTCTTCAAGTTAAGGATTATTACTTGAGTTTTCATTTGTTATTTCCGTAGTTAATCTGGACCTACTGATCCATTGACCACTCTTCAATTAATGTTCTCCTACTGACATTCACTTCACCTGGCTAACCTCATTTTCAAAACCAAAGCCAGCACCTCCTCATTTCTTACTGGAGGAAGAATCTTTAACCAAGGAAGCACTCGCAAACATATAGGGAACTGTTCCCTTTTCTCTGTCTTTGTCACTATCATAACTCATATAGATATGATTGAAATTCCATGAAATATAACTATTCCTTTTTAGTGATGTATGAAATATATTGAGCCTTTATATAGAGCACTGATAAAATCATACAGAACATGATAGGTACCTTCATACCATCGGACAAAACTAGAAAAACAATCTTAAATTCTATATTCAAAGAATGTTCCACAGTAATAAAACAGTCTTCTAATGCCACGGAGAACTTTGAATTAAAAAAGACATAAATATAAAAATGAAATACCTAGTGTTCTACAATAACATGTTGTGAAGTCTGTGTGAATACAATAAAAAATAACTATTTCTATAAAGCTGCTTTACTATACAGATTCAGGAACATTTATTACCCCTCAACCAACGTGCTCTTGAAATAGAGGGGATAAATTTTCTTAACTTCACTTGCCCCATCACTGAACTACTCTCACAACCTTTCAGGACTCACTTTCAAGGACTCTTCATTTCATGTTCTTGATAGTTATTGCTTATTTCATTATTTTTTTCTTTTTGTGTTTGCACAGTTTATTCTCTTTTGCACATTAGTTGTTTGTCCATCTTGTTGGGTGTAGTCTTTCATTTTATCCCATTGCATTTCTTGTATTTATTGTGATTGCCCGCATGAAAATGAATCTCAGAGTTGTACATGGTGACATATATGTACTTTGATAATAAATTTACTTTGAACTTACTATTCCCAGTCTTTCAGTAGGCTCCTTGAAGTGTATCACATTGCTTTTTGCTCATAAAATGCTGTACATGCTATGGAATGTATTTATAGTACAGCTCAAACAACCTTATAACATATTTGAAATAATTTTTTTCAGTAAATCAGACAATAGTTTTTAGTTAAGCATCTCAATAATGAGTTGGATGATTCTATGCAGCCCTACACTACCAGTAAACAACCTGCCAGGTTCATTTAATGTTTTTTTAAAAGTAAAACTTGACGATTCAACAGCATTTTGTGAAATCGCTTACAGTTTTAGGAGGCACTAATTTCATATGATCACTCAGAGTGCATCTGTCAGAAGGCACTGTAAAAATCAATCTTTGCCATGGTGAGAGTCTTATTGTTAGCCAATCACCTAAAAGTCCATTTATTTTTTGAAAGACATATCAAATTGTTCTTGGCCTGCAAATTTGGCTGTTTGAACTCAGACAGAAGACAGATGCTAGCTGACTATTTAGAACCTCATATCAAATGTAAGGGCTAAAAAAAAGGAAGTATTCAAAGTTCAAAGTACATTTATGATCAAAGTATGTATACATTATACAACCGGACGATTCGTCTCCTTACAGGCAGCAATGAAGCAAAAAACCCAAAAGAACCCATTAAAAAGACCGTCGAACACCCAATGCGCAAAGAGAATAAAAATCACACCATGCCCATAAAAAAACCCATAAAAAATAAAAGAACCTCTATATAAAAGACTGTCGAGCACCCAATGTGCAGGACAAAAAGCAAGCAAATGGTATTCTGAACTGAAGCCCACAAGAGAGTCCCACAGTTCAGCATAGTTCAGTGCAAAGCAGTGTAAACCTTGTGAAGCAGCAATCTGAACTGGTCTGTCCCTCACCTTGGGCCCTGATATCCGGACCTTTTCAATCTGGCCCGGCACTTAAATCAGCATACAAACATTAGGTTCATTTCCCTCAACACGCTCTGGGACGTGGAACTCAGCACCTCGATTTGGCCTGAAACTGACACTTCAGGACTTCACCTCAGTGCCTGACATCCTGACCTTTTCAATCTCACCGGGCACTTAAATCGATGCACAGACATCAGGTCTAATCCCCTCAATATGCTCTGGGGCCTGGACCCTTCTGCCTGGATTCTGCCTGTAAATAATCTTTCTGATTCAGCACGGTGCTTAAGTCTCTGTCCAAACACTGAATTGGTATGCTCTTGGGCCTGGACCTCGCTGCTTTGATTTGGCCTGTAACTGACCATTCCAATTCGACAATGAGCTTAATTTTTCGCCCAAACATCAAGTTCAGTCAAAATCAGAAATGAAAGTAGAATCCAGCTCCAGTTAAGAATCATATCCAGAATATCTATGTCCTCTTCTGAATGTTAATTGTTCTGTTCCTTTCATAAACTGGATTAACCTGTAGTTCAAATACTCGTTCTTCAGGTTCAACTGCTTTGCACCCATCTTCTCTTCCACAGGCATCATATTATCTAAAGATATGTCTACATAGTACAAAGTAAATCTATTATCTAACTACATATATATCAGCATGTACAATGTTGAGATTTGTTTTCTTGTATGCATGTACAGTAAATCCAAGAATTTCAACAATCAATGAAAAACGGTACCCAAAAGGACAGACATTAAATCAATTTTATCTATATTTATTATTTCCCTTTTTTTGTCTTTGCACAATTAGTTGACATTTGCATGTATCAAGAACATGAGATGAAGAGCCCTTGAAAGTGAGTCCATAGTTTATAGGAACAGTTCAGTCATGAGATGAGTGAAGTTGAGTTATCTCCACTGGTTCAAGAGCCTGATGGTTCGGGGATAGTAACTGTTCCTGAAACTGAAGATGTGGGTTCTGAGGCTCTTGTACCTTCTTTCTGATGGCAGTACTGAGAAGAAAGCTTGGGCTGTGTGGTGAGTGTCCTCGATGATGGATGATGCCTTCCTGCGACAGTGATCCATGTAGGTGTGCTTAGTTGTGGACAGACTTTACCCGTGATGGATTGGGCCATATCCACTGCTGGCCCTCCAGTTTTCACCATGCACAAGCTCGATGTGGCTTGTTGGCTGGTTGTTTGTCACTACATGAATATCATTCCCACTGTAGTTATCTTTTCTCCAGTATAAGTTCTGAGCTAGATATCTGAAGGCTTCAGTTTAGTATCTTTGAAATACCATTCAAATTCATTTTGTGTAATGACTGAAACAGCAGAGCAAGGGTTCAATTCCATTTTACTTAACTTATCGTTTACTTCTGGTGTAAGTCATATTGATGTCTTTTGCTATTTTTCATATTGTCAATCTCAAGCCTACTCAGTCCTGTCTAACTCTCACTATAATCAGAGTTTTCAACAACAGCGGGCAGCTTAGTGCTCTTTTTGAAACTGCAACTTGAATTTTTATCTTTTATCTCTTCCCTGTGCAGTCCATTTATTTTGTCTACCCAACATGCTCTTTGTATGGGTCCTAGTTTGCTGCATTTTCCACAAATTTCACCTTTAAACCTGCATTGGTCTGGCGTATGTGAGCCCCTGCCACACGGTATCACAATTTGTTCAGCCTGGCTGGTTTCAGTTTAGACGTTACAATTTTGTTCATCCCTGACTGCAATTCAATTGCATCTCTGTCTATTTCAGTGCATCATTAAGCCCATGTCACCGTCCGGTCCATGGATTCCTCATTCCGGTTATTTCCTTTCCCCTGTGTTCTGTTGGGCACTTTGATTAAGGCACCTGATCTGCATTTCGTACTGGCAACATAAAAGGCTCCGGGTTACAGCGGTTATTGCTGGACCGTCACCAGAAGCCAGTCATCTCACCATAGGCACTGCGGCTATGCTCATCCCAGGACCGCTGTGAATCGTGGACTGTAGCTGCTTCAGTGCCTGTGACTGCTTAGAGTATTCAGTCGTTTTTGTGTCCAGCTGAGTTGCCGGCTGTTTTGCCGCTGCTCTGAGTAAGGTACGAATTCTGTCGTTTTCATGGCCGGCTGAGACTTGCTGGCCATTTGCTGCCACTCCAAGCAAAGATACGAATGGACTGTTGTTGTGTGGTTTTGTCTCCTCGTTGTCCAAGTCCTTCCAGCTGAGTAGGTCTGGCTGTTTGCCGCTACTCCGAGTTGGGTATTCTGTCTCCTCATTGTCCAAGTCCTTTCCAGCCGAGTAGGTCCGGCCGTTTGCTGCTACTCTGAGTTGTGTATTCTGTGTCTTCGTTGCCAAGTCATTACCAGCTGAGTAGGTCCGGCTGGTCGAGTCCAAGTCCAGGTTCCAAATCCAAGTCCTAGTCCAGATTTTACCGGTTTGTTATCCAATGTTTACGTCCATGTTGACATTTAGTCCTCGCTCCCTGGCCTTCCTAGTAACTATCAATAAACACTGTTCTGTTTATACTACCACTGTGTCTGTGTCCTGAACTTGAGTCCGCTCCCAATGTCCCCTTGTAACAGCCCATCACTGAACTGACAATGTTCAGAAAATCTCATTCAATTCAGCCACTTATGCTAAAATGGACTCCTTCCTTTTGATTTCACTCATGTAACATAAAGTGTTCTGGAACTCACAATGGTTTCAGTACTAAATGTTCCTGCATTAACTTTACAATATCAGCAAAGCTCATTTTGACTGGTTTGGTTGGAGCAGTCAAACTTCTAAGCAAACTGTATGCCTTTAAATCCAAAGCACTCAGCAAAACCTGTACTCATTGTTTATTTCATTTACTTCAAAATACAGTTCAACTCACTCAGTGCAGAATATCTAGTTACCAATTGTGTAATCAAATGTGTCTATCTTTCTGATGTAGCCACACATTTCTGCTTTTTTAAATTTATGATTATTATCTTCTGGTACTCGCTATTTATGAACACATGAATACAATAGGTTCAATAGGTACATTTAATGTCAGAGAAGTGTATACAATGTACGTCCTAAAATTCTTTTTTTTTGCAAGCATCCACAAAAACAGGAGTGCTGCAACGGATGAATGACTGTTAAATGTTAGAACCACAAAGCACCTCCCCCCAATGGAACTGGTCCATTTTTTGCCTATGTTTTAAAACATAGGCATCTTTTCCTCTTGTAAGGAAAACATGCAATGATTTTTTTTAACTCAACATCTCAGCGTTTTTTTTACTCAAACATCTCACTGCTCTTTAACAGGTAGGTAGTCATCACAAGATCCTTTAAAAAAAATACCTTGTCGCCATTGTTCTGTTTCGTTAACTCCACAACTGATCAAAATAAAAACACAGGAGAGCTGAGTATAACTGGTGTCTAACTTAATTTTTACTTTAAGTGAGGATACAATTATGACACAGTGGTGTGATGACATACATATACCATTCAGGTACCTCATACATATAACCATAATTATTTATTTAAACAACAAAGAATGCTTAGTAAAACAACATATTTAGAATATTACTCAAATATTACTGATATTAAATACACAACTCTTCTAATTTTATGGAAGGACATGATAAAAGAAAGTCAATAATGTTGCTATTGAAGACATTGATATATTGAGAAGTGCTGCTCTGATATGTCACTGTGAAGCAGTACTGAGGCCAATCCTCCCATTCTCTTGCAATGACAATGACAAATCCATTCACTAACTGTCTTTTTTCCCTGGTGGGCTTCTCCAGAGATGAATGTTATTCCTCCAGTGAAGCTTTCCATTCAAAACTTTGAATGAGCTCTTTATGGCAGTTATATTGCTTGTTGCTCAGAACGTTCTGCAGGCTTTATGGGAAGTTTTTCTTTGTAAGTCTCACCTCACTCAGTTATATTTCTCTGCAAGAAACTACAAGATCATAAGAAAGCAGAATTACACCACTTGACCCATCAATTCTGCTCCGCCATTTAATCTTTCCGCCATCCCATAAACATTGGCACTAACACTATGAGCTCTTGTTTAGCAGCCTTGTGTGTGGCACCTTGTCAAAGGCCTTTTGAAAGTACAAGAAAATAATGTCTACCGTCTCTCTTTTGTCTAATCTACTTGTTATCTTCAGAATAGTACACTGGGATAAATGCTGTTGTCAATGCTTGGTTAGCCAAATAAAATGTCCTCAAAATGCCTCTTAGACAGTGGGTAAGTGTGTTTATCATCACTACTACAAATGATCACCCCCATTCCCAGCTTGGTCACGTACAGGTAACACTATTTTCCCCCTTTCTGCTTGTTGTACATCACTGTTTCTAACATTCGTAACTAACAAGCTTGAACAGATGTCTTGTCATGAACCTGTCCAGGAAATTCTGATGTTTTTGCCCCAAAATTCTCTATTTCATATATTTCAATTCATTTTTCATGCTTAAGACCTCTCTGTTCCTTCCTTGTAACCCTGTTATGTGTCAGTATGGGCCTACAGATCAGGAATTGCTAAGTGACTGAAGACGTGCATTTTTCAGCTTGCTGTAGTAAACAGTGAGTGCACTGAAGTTTCAGCTTTATTAGTAATCATTAGTGTTAAATAACGAAAATTCTGCACAGCCCTGGGGAGATTTATAGAGCACAGGGGGACTTGGGAAGTAAGGAGGAGGGAAGGGTTTGCTGGAGAATGTGGTGTTTCCTCCAAAAAGGCTTTGCCCAGATGCTCATGGTTATGCAGAAGCAAAAAGTGTTAATACAGGTGACTAAATAAATGGCGACGGGGAGGCCCATTTATTTGAAAGTGAAATGGACAGATATTAGGCTGTTTTATGTGTTGTTCCACAGCAGAAAAAACTTCATTGCCAAAATGCACCTGATGCCTACGTTCCAAAGGCTCCTGCAATGTTTATTCCTCTCTCCATGGCACTGAAGCTATGAAGACCTCCCTGGCTATTCCTGCTAATAGAATGAGCTGATACGGAGGCGTCAGGCTTTCTCCAGGCTGCTCTGGGGCTTGGAACTAAGAACTCATTTTATTGTTTGCATGGTTTGTCTTTCCTCCCCCTTTCTCTACACATCAGCTGTTGGTCCTTATTTCTTTAACTGTGTTCGTCCAGGTTTCTTGCTTTGTGGCTGCCTGTAAGCAAGCAGGTCTCAATGTTGTATAATTTATACATTCTTTCACAACAGAAGTACTTCGAAACTATGTTTTCATTATCAGTGTGTATCCTGTTTGCAGATAAGGATTGAAGAGAGAGGCAGGCATGGCAAAAACCTGCGGCAGTAATGTAGGGAAAGAGTGCAGAAAGAGCAAAAGGGAGAAAATACTCTCCAGTTGATGAAAAATTTATTTGAAATTTCCCAACATTTCTGTGTCAGGGATTTCTCGAGTGTCAGAATGTAGAACCAGTGTAAACCCAAGAAATCCACAAAAACCATAGCACTGTTTGTTGTGTAATGAATTCTGTCCATCCAGTGCAAATGACCATATAGTCAGAAAAGAATTCTCTATTGACTTTGCTTTTGCTTTATCTAAAGTGTATTTTTGGCAGCACGTATGCTTGCTGACAACACCAGTACTTTTTGATTCCATCCCCTTTTGTATCAGCTGAGCTCACAATGTTTATAATCTCACAAAATGTCATCAAAGATGATTCAGCCTCTTCAAAGCAACTCACCTGAGTTATATATTTCAGCGGGGGAAGCGCTTGCTCATGGCTGATTCGTAATACTTATGATGAAGGAAGTGTGCCTGCAACACATTCTATAATTAGCAGAATCTGAAGGAAAACTGTGTGCAGTCTCAACTGCCCTAGTATTTCTATTTCACAGCAGGAAGTGACAATAAATGAGCATTCAGATATCGATTTAGATTTGCAAAATTAGATCGTGTAAGGCGAAGTCTGAGACCGAGGAAGCAGCCACAAAAACAGACTGAAACGTGGTGCACTGAGGCAACTTGGAATATTGATGCTCTTTTAAAAGCAGTGTGGGATCTAGATGGCACACATAACCATCCTGGTGGCATAGAATTGGCTGACAGCACAAATATCATACTGGTTTTCTCCAGACAAAAGAATTCATTAAATAAAATTACAATTTAAAATTGTCAACTTCTATCCATCTGAGCTTAATATTCTTACAAGGTGCAGAAGTAACTCAATTACCCGTGCATCTGCATTGGAGATGATTCTGGGGAAGGTTTGGGGAACCAGCTAACAATGTTTTAGTGCTGATATTTCAGAGCCATCTTGCCAAGAACCACATTGAACTAGAGCATGCTATGATGGGTTAGGTTGGGTGTGAGAGGGAATAATTGCTTAAATGGAGAAATACTTCCACTGACTTGCATGTGGTGTTGCATCCACAGTTTCCGGGTCATCATGAAACTCATTCGTGGAAGGAAGGTGAGGAGGAGGCAATGATGAGTGAGACAGTGGGTTAAAACTTGTACAAATACTCAGTGTTCACAACTAATAGGGTTGTTCACAGTGCTCCCTCTGAAAGTTTATTTCCTGCACCTTGGAGACACTCACAGCATGGTAGCGTAGTGGTTAGCACAACACTTTACAGTATAGGCAACCAGGGCTCAATTTCTGCCCCTACCACCTTTAAGGAGTTTGTACATTCTCCCCGTGATTGCGTGGGTTTCCTCTGGGTTCTCTGGTTTCCTCCCACAATCCAAAGACGTACCAGTTGGTAGGTTAGGTTGTCATTGTAAATTTTCCTGTGACTAGGCGAGGGTTAAATCAGGGATTGCCAGGTGGCATGGATCGAAGAGCCGGGAGGGCCTATTCTGCTGTTACAATGCAGGTGAGCCTGAGCACAATTACAGACAGAGACAGCGATCATGTTGGTCAAATGATTCCAACTAAAATACACAGGCAACAAGAGTTCAAAGAGAATATAACAAAAAGGCTTCAGATAAGCTGTCTCATGAGATTCAAGGCTTCAGGAGAAAAATCGGCCAAGTCAGTCTGCAAACAAAGGGTTTTTTTCCCCACAGGCTAGATCCCAGGTAAGTCCTTTCATAGCACCGGCACAGGAGAATGACTAACTCTTGTAGTTGATTCTAATCAGCAGAGCAAATATCAAGACAGAGCCACTGGTAGACACAGCCACCAGCCTTAAACACCTCCCAGTTAGTCTCAGGTGTGTCTCATAATCCAATTGAGTTTCTTCCTGGTGTTTAGGGGTGAGGATCTCCGCCCAGAAAGGTGACATCTTTGCTCTTGGAGGTGTCAGTGCTGCCTACTGGGCACTTCAGGTGTTACATCTGTGCTGAATCTCAATTAAAGAAACAAAAAGTCTCCAGCACTGTAGGTTGGCTGTTGTAGGAATGGATTTCAAATGGAGGCCAATATAACTGTTGCCTGTTACTGTACCAATACAGCGGAGGTAGGGCGCAAAGAGTTGTAGCTCCCAGTGCAGCTTTTTCAAGTAGCAGTGTTTCTCTCTGGTAGTCTCTTCAGCTGACAGCAGAGAGCAACAGCTTCCAAGCAGAAGCTGGCCTGATACACATTATTGGTGGCTATTAAGTTGCACCTTATCTCCAGGTTCTTCCCAATCTTAGCTGAAGAACATTAGAGCACTTCCAATTAACAGTCCACAAATCCACAGAACAAATCATAATAAGATGTTTGAAAGCTTCAGAAATTAAGTAAACTTTTCCTTTGATGACACTGGTCAGAATGAGCCGACGTGTGAGTTTACACGACTTGCTGGCTTCCTATAAATGCAGAATGCCATCCATTGCATAAACTTGTCAGTAGTTCTACAGGTGTGTGCATCTCACAGTGAAATGATGAGCCTGAGAATTTGGCTGCTTGAAGACGAGCAACAGGCATATCGTTCTTAACTAGTGACAGCTCTGGGCCAAAATGAAACTCAAAGGTGCCATAATGAGTAGTATAACACTACCAGATGTTGGAGTAATGATGTCACTGGGAAGTTGAAAGTTCACTACAAGTCTCAGAGGTATATTTCAGTAATCAGGGCAGGTCTGGAGACAGCATTCAGTACATAGCCTGTGCCCAATGAGATAGTGAAATTAGTGAAGGTTGAATATACAGTAGCAAGGTATAGAGCTCGAATCCTCATTAGGTAATTCAGAACAGGAGCAGGAGGAAGAGGGAAAAGGGAGGAAGAATGTTCCCACTTGCTTTTCACGTTACTGCCAGGATTGCCCTTATTCATTTAAGGTTTAGTTAGGGTTACACCACTCAAATCCCACACCTCCCAGCAACTTCCTAATAGCACCCCACAATATTCCAATGCTATTGACACAAAGCAGTCCTTCACTCATCCTTACACATTCTTCACTGGGCAACATGAATCAAAAAATTTATAGTGCAATAAGTTAAGAATTAGTCTGCTACCAGCAACAAGGATAAGATATTATTCATTGAATACATTCAAAGCCATAGTGGACAGAATTTTAAATTATAGGGCATCAAGATCTATGAAGAACAGGTAGAAAAGTGGAATTGAGGCCAAAATCAAATTGGATATGATCACTTTAATGGTGAAGCAGACTTCAGATGTCATATACATAGACCTCTACTTTTCCTAATTCATCTGTTCTTATGTTCAATATTCAGAAAAATGATGCTAAACATTAACATTTATGTGCTATAACTAAATGAAAGAAAATTTATAACATTGCACACTATTGAACACAAGAGTACAGATGCCTATGGAAGTAGGGTTCTTCTTTTTCCTTATGCCCCAACATTGCAGTCCATTACAGACAGCAGAAATAAAACCTGTTGCCTTACCTCCCCTGGCAGCACAAAGGAACTTGGCCAATGGAGTGAGGTTTAGGACATTTGAGCCAATCAAAGACTGCAGTGCGATGGGTGCAGATGATGATCCAGCTTGTTGCATTCTGATTGAGAGAGCAGATATGAAGTGAAGGAGCTTTGATCAGACTTGACACTCTTGTGTCTTTTTCTGACACCAGAACCTCATGAACCAGTCAGTGCTCTGCACATTGCACCAGAACTCTGTCGATCTGTGGATACTGAAAGGCACAGTCAAAGGTGCCTGTCAGTGTTATGTTAATACTAAGGTACAGAAGCAAGGGAGCTGTTATATGATAGATAGATAGATAGATACTTTTCATGCTCAAAAGGAAAGGAGTTCTCCTTTTCATGCTCATTAAGTATTTGATGGGTTCCTTCCTCTAGTCAATCCTACGGTGATATACTGCGGTGACATTAGGTTTCTGAAAATCTATTATCCACCCCATTGTGCAACAACATCATAAACTAGTTATAAAGAATATATTTATCAATTTTTACATATATACCTTTAAAGTCCTATCAAATTCAAGTGTGGAGACAACATATGCCAACATCATGTCAAGGAATTCTGTTTTGAACATCTGTAGATCATCACAAATCAGATTCAATAACATTTAATCTGCCTGCTGAACGCCAGTAACCTTATTTTGTTGCTTAGCAAGGAGGACGAGACGTCACCATCGATGTGATTCTGTGTGCCACTTCACAAGCTTATTAATTTAGTGGTTACACCTTGATGACTCGTCAAGTGAGGACAATACAGCTCAAGAAGAGTGCTCTAAAAACTGTCCCCAACTTCTGTTATGGATTTACTATATCCTAGGAAGTAAAAGGTCATCTGCTTTTGAATTGTGTCCTCTCTTTTGCATCTGAGAGGGGATGCTTGGATCCAGAAATGAGGGAGTCCGGCACTGTTGGGAATTCCTTTATTCAGTTGAAATGTCTATTCTGTCAGGAAGAATTAAGGCAGCAGTTTTAAAGAAGGGTAGATTTCTAAGCCAATAATTATCTATCACCAAGAATATTTTTAAAACAATATATCACTACCTGTTTTTCCTTAGAGATTTTGCCAAGTAAAAATTGGGTGTCATTTTTCACACATTACGACACTGGCAGGACTTCAATAGCTGGAAAGTCTTTCAAACCATATTTCAGGTCCTGAATGACGCTTCACAAATCCATAAATGTTTGCCTTTGTTTACTTGTTTTAATACAAGAATTGCAGGAAAACTTCCAACTAGTCAAAACACTCATTAAGATGCAAGAACTGTGACTATATACATCTTTTTAAATGGTTTTTATGAAATAAAAGGAGGCCATCTGGCCCTTTGAGTTTATGCCAGCTCTCAGGTGAATCTGGTCAATCACCTGTTGTGCCATTGTGCTGCCACTGGCTGCAAGTAAAGCCTGCACTACATTTTGGGAAGTAAATATGTCTTTGCTTGGTTAATAGTTGAGCTAGGAGCCTGATGAAATTGACCAAGAACACCAGTTAGAGTTAATTAACAATATCCTGCAACTTGGGAGTATTCTGTATTGTAAAATCAGTAAGGAATTATAGAATAAAATCCTTCCAATGTTGAGAATCTGGAATAAAGTATAAAATACTGACTATTCTCAGCAGGCCAAGTGCCATTTCTGGAGAGAGAAACAAAAACTAATCTTTGTGGCCACTGACCTTTGTAAGTTTAGACATAAATCATGTTTTAAGTTACAGAAAAATTTGGGGGAGAAAAAGGAAGAATGAAAATAACGTCTGTGATAGTGTGGAGGACAGAAGAGATTGGATGACATATATGGTGAGCAAGTTGGAACAAGGTGGTAAAGGGGCCTCTGCAAGAGGTTTAAATACTGACTCACTTCCAAAGACTCTTTACAACTAATGTTCTCAATATTATTTTTATTTGCCTAGGTCGCCTTCTTTTGCACACTGGTGCTTGTTATTCTTTGTTTATATATAGCTGTTCATAAAATTCTATTGTATATTTTTGCCTGTAAATCTCAAGGTACATACGCTTTGATAATAAATTTATATTGACTTTGAAATTTACTTTGAAGCAGAAAAATATGAGTGAAATCCAAAAGAAGAGAGAATGATAAAATATGAGCTGTAAGATTGGAATGGCTGATTATATGAAATTGTTAAATTTGATGTCAAGTTTTGAAGCCCATAATGATCAAAACTTATGCTGAATTTCATTTGAATAATGTAGGAGAACAAAAATGGAAGGATTATTACAAAAATGGGATACGGAGAAGAGAGATAACTGAAATCTTGGAGTCACTCTTGTAGTCCTAATGGAGGTGTTCTGCAAAGCAACGTGCATTTGTATTGTCCATTGCAGAGGCCACATCATGAACTCTGAATTCAGGATACTAAATTACGAAAGTTCAAGTAAATCACTGCCTCAGCTAACGAGAGTGTTCGAATAGGATGGTGGTGAATATTGGTAAATCAGGTTGAGGCATTTGATGTTGTGGTGTTCTCTGAGTTTGGCAATTAGCTTGCAGATGTTTCATCACCAGTCGAGGTGATACCCTCAGTGCGCAGTTGTTGGTGTTTCTCTCTGGGAGTGTCACCTGAGGATGTCTCCTTGACTGGTGATGAAACGTCTGCAAGTTAATTGCCGAGTTCGGTGAACACCGCAACATCAAACACCAAAAGTGTTTCAGTTGTTGGACAACCGATGCACCTACCTCCCCGCTATCAGCATTCCAAAGTGACCGTTTTTTCTTCATTGGACTGTCCGTTTTTATATCTCTACTAACATCCACACCTCTTCCCACACGCAAGGGCAAAAGTTGAAACACTTTTATAGGGAAATCACTTCTATCTCCTCCACGGACTCCTTCTAGGTGTTACAGAGATTTTCAGGCAATTCTGACTTAATACCCTGCTCACAATGTGGCCTCTTGTACACTAAGGAAATTAACTGCAGATTGAGTGTCAAATTTGTGGAACACCTGTGCTCAGGCAGTGGGAATAACCCCAAACTTCCAATTGCCCTGTACTTTAATTCTTGATCAAACTCCCTTCCAACTCCTCTGTCCTTTGTCCTGCATTAGTCAAATGAAAGTCAATATAAATTTAAGAAACGGCATCTATTCTTTTGACAGTAAAGTCTTTAGGACTCAACATTGAATAAAAGAAAAATGAACTTGTCATTCTTGTACCTCACATTTTCAGTATTCATTGTTTTTCATACTCTTTCCTTTTCTGGTAGCTCCAAATTCATTCATCCCCACCCACTTACATCTCCTCCAAACAAACCATTACCGTATCATGTCCCGAAGAAGGGTCTCGATCTGAAACATCCACTGTTTACTTTTTTCCATAGATGCTGCCTGGCCTGCTGAGTTCCTCCAGCATTTTGTGTGTGTTGCCTTGGATTTCCAGCTTCGGCAGATTTTCTCTTGTTTGTGAGACCATTATCACTCTTTTCCATCTTTTTCTTCTTCTGTAACTTAAAACGTGATGTTTCCCTTCTTTTTCACAGTTCTAATGAAACATTATTAACTTGAAATGTTAATTGATATTTGTGCCTGATCTGATGAGTACTTCCAGTATTTTCTGTTTATGTTTAAGTATGAAGTTTTGTGTTTATTTGCAAATAGAATTAGTAAGGATAGAAGACTGATAATCCAGATTATCAATGCCAAGCCGATACATTTCAAAAGGACTAGACCAGCATTACTTTTGTCTTTAAAATGAATATAAATTACTAAGTCATTATGAGATTGCCATAATTTAGGACAAACCTTAAAGAACCAAAGCAAACTGGGAAAATAGCCTTCATTTATTTGGGACACTATTCCACTTAATAGGTTCAGGAAACAGTTATGAAACAGTTTTCTAACTTGAGTTATTCATGTGCAGTTGTGTGGCCATTAGACACTACAGCGTGTTTAGAGCAAACAGTTTTTTAAATAGCATTTGTTGCGTACATTTGTGTTCAAAGTAGCAGTGATTTTCGTCACTGATAGTTGATGAGAAGTTAGCAGTAAGACAATTCAGAATTGTTTTACTTACTGCCGTTTCAATTATTCAGGCATGGAGATGCCAGAAACAGCTGGAAGTGAAAATTAAACTATTTCACTAGTTAAACCAATTAGAAACTATGAAGAATTTGAAGGTATTAACAATAATCTTGAACGTTACAATTAAAGTGAAGATTTGGAAAAAGCAGTTGTTGAAAGCATTATGCAATGGCAGTCTATTATCTGCTCTATATGTCTGTTCTGACTTTATTCAATTGATCAAGTGAACACGATAGCGTATGCTGGATCAATACCTCTATTGATACCAGTATGCAGTTTTATACTACTGTAATAGTATTGGTAATGTTCTCATTTGTTCTATATTTCACTTAAGTGAAATTATATTTCACATAATTTGTTACTCAGTTAAACAGTAGGTTGTCTTTTTTTTATAACTTTTTAACTATTTCCATGAAACTTTGGCTAATTGGGGTATCCAATTAATTGGGCCAAAATGTACTATTTCTGACATGTCCCATTTAACCAGAATCCACACTATACATCATTTTTCATTTTGATTATTTAAAAACATATTTGGGGTGCTTTACTTTTCAGCTACAATATTCTTAGCTTTTAATAATAATTGACGTACTATTTCCACAGGTTTTTGTGTTTTTGATGGAAGAAGCATTCAAGGTTAAGACATACAGTACTCCACTTGGAAACATCAGGTATCAATTTTATTCTGTATCTTATTAAAATGCAAACCCTATTTGTTGATCAGAGCAATTATTTTAAAACTGAGAAAAACGTTCATCATAAATATATTCAGAGACTGTATTTTTTCATAATGCACCTACAGAGAAGACAGCATTGCTGTTAGACAGCAGTATTCATCATGCACTGGCTGTTTTGAAATGATAAATTAAATTAATAATTACTTTAATGAGTCATGTATGGGAAAGTATTCATTAAAAGTTCTTTATTTTAATTTTCATTATGAGCTGATATCACAAAAGGAATATGTATACACTGCAGCTAATTGTTGATTTTTTTCACCTTTTTATCAAAGTACTAATTTTGAGGCTCTAAAAAAAGTTTCTGCAAAGAGTCTCCAAATGAAACTTTTTAAAAGTTCAATGATGGCGCAAAAGAATAATTGAAGTTATAAAGCATTAGCCATCTAGTTGAAATAGGTATCAACAGAACAAAAAATGTAAAACCTGAAAGTCATTCCATCAGCTTCCTCGTGGACAGAGTTTTTCAAATTGAAATTTCATCTCCTAATCTTGGATGCCCATGCAAATATAATTTTAGTTGGATTAACAGATTTTTTGCTTTGAACATTCATGCATATTTTATGCAACATTGAGCCTGTATATTTATTGCCCTAGGCACAGGAATGCACACATGTACAAAATGGTATTTAAATTGTTATGAAGTAGGTTTTGTCTGCCTCCATTCATTTTTTGTTCATCATATGTGTTAAATACTATTTAAGGATTTCTGGTGATGAGATTTTTTTTATGAATAGATTTCCTATTATTTGAATTGAAGGCTATTTTACTTAGTTTTCATTTATTTTATCACATATTTCCCAGTTTTAGGAACCTACAGTTATGTGTTGCACCTTCAAAATATAAAACTAATTGGAAAAAAAAAGGGAGTCCAAGCAAATAGAACACAGAAAGCCTACTGCACAATACAGGCTCTTTGTCCCACAATGCCCTATTTTTATAAGCTCCATGTACCTATCCAGGAGTCTCTCGAAAGACCCTATTGTATCGGCCTCCACCACCGTCGCCGGCAGCCCATTCCACACACTTACCACTCTCTGCATAAAAAACTTACCCGTGACATCTCCTCTGAACCTCCTTCCAATCACCTTTAAAACTGTGTCCTCTTGTGTTAGCCATTTCAGCCCTGGGAGAACCCCCCTGACTATCCACATGATCAATGCTTCTCTTCATCTTATACACCTCTATCAGCTTACCTCTCATCCTCCATCGATCCAAGGAGAAAGGGCCAAGTTCACTCAACCAATGTGTATTCTTAGTTTCATTCTTACTTTGCACTTAAGACAGGGTAGCATGATGACGCATGCCATTCACATACTTCTACAGACAACCATAAAGAATTATTTAAATGGACAAAAATGCTTAATCAAACAATATATTTAAAATATTACTCAAATATTACTGAAACATTAAATACACAACACTCCTCCCTACAGATTCACTTATAAGGACTCTACAATTTACGTTCTCAATATTATTTTTACTTGCACAGTTAGTTTTCTTTTGTACATTGCTGTTTGTCAGTCTTTGACTATTTATGTAAAGTTTCTTGTAAAATTCTTTTGTATTATTTTCCCCTCTAAATGCCTGTAAGGAAAGAATCTCAACATAGCGCATGGTAACACGTATGGAATTTGATAATAAGTATACTTTGCACTTTGAACTTGAAGGATAGTTCAGTAACACCTTCATTGTTCAATCACTTCAGAATCAGAAATGAGAATCAGAATCAGGTTTATTTTCACCGGCAAGTGTCGTGACATTTGTTAACTTCGCAGCAGCAATTCAATGCAGTACCTGTTAATGTAACTGTAAGTGGAAACCTACTTTTTAATAAATCTAACAAAATTCTTGGCCTTATGCATTAGCTTAAAATAATGCGGGTGTTTTTTTTAAACGGAGAAACTCAAGAATGCAATATGCAGCCAACATGGTCTCTGTTGGGGATACAGTGATTAAGAAGTATTCGATACTTTGTTAATGTGTCTAAGGATACAGTTTAAAATAGGATGTTGCATGTTACCTTGTTGCATTTAATCTAAATTTGAAACATGCTGAATTTACCTATGAAAGGTAGTTATAACTTTTGCTAGGGAAAATAGAGAATATATTTAATATATTTTTACATGTCAGTTTAGTTTGATCTCAAATATTGGTCTCTTCATTTTACTGTAATATAGTTATGAATTTGAGACTTTATGAAAGTAAAGTTCAATAGTAATTTAATTAAACAGTTCAATTGTAAAATATAACAATGTGGGAATTAGTAATATGCTAGCTCACGTAAATTTTCTTTATGGTTATTTTACACTGGACAATTTTTTTTGAAAGTATTGTTTCCTCAGAATTTTTTTTGTTTATGATAGACCACTTGAAGCTGAAGACAAATACAATTTCAGATTACTTGTATCAAAAAGGAATTTTAAGAAACAAGAAATTAACTTATATTGAATAATACATTTAATTGCTTAATGGTGCTGACTCTTTTGCAAAAGTTCAACTAAACTAAAAATGTTTTGTTGATGATTTTCAATTGTACTCAGTACCTGAGGCTTCTCACTTAAGTGTCCAATAATAATCAGCCACCTTTAATAGGTTCTAGTTTCCCTGTTAGCATTTCTGAATGACAACAATGCTCTGGTGAAACTATTCACCATGCTCGTCACTGATCTTGGCAACATTTGCAGGAAAATGGTCTAAATAGGAATGTAGAAAATTTATCTTCAGTGACATGTTGTACTTCATGGTTTGTACGCTTGAATCATGCTGTCAATCAGATGTATGTAATTTGGTGCTTTGTCATTGCCAAGAAAATTTTCAACAGCATCCTTGAATGCCTTCCATGTGATTTTCTCCTGTCCCACTAGAAGTACTTCGATTTGCTTGTCATTGATAACTTGTTTGACTTGTGGACCAACAAAGATACCTTCCTTAATCTTGACACCAGTTATTCTGAGGAACATCTGTCTCAGATATCAAATTCCTTCACGGAAAATGACAGCTATTCTTAAACCTGTCCTGCTATGCAGCATGCACCCTACCTAGGCATGCCCATCCACGCCTGGACAAGATAGAAAACTTTTCTGCTTACATCGTGGGCAACGTTTTATTTGTTTTGAATTAAGAATTGAAATAATAAATACAGCATATTTTTAAAAAATGGTGAGTAATAGGCATATTTCATGGAGATTTTCATGATCAGCAGCCCAAAATCCATAAAATACACCCAAAAGTATTCAGGAAGCAAATACTTTGTTGTTTAGTGTTATTGGTCTGTTACTTCACCAGTAGTTAATTTCATAAGTTTCAAGCAATTTAAACATAAATAAAAGAAGCATTCTTACAATTCATGTAAAATGACCTTCCACAAGCTATTTTCTCAAAATAGATTTTAAGTTTAATTCTTAATTGTTGAAGTACATGTTCAGCACAGTCTTAATTGTGTAAAGCTACTTGGGAAGTATGAGTTATCAAGAGGGAATACTGTTAAACACAAGCTTACTGTAAATTATTAATTGGTGTTGTCAAGCAAGAACCTTCCTAAATTTGCTGGGAATAGAGCAATGTCTAGTTTTAAGTATATGAGTTAGTAACAGGGAACAGATGCATCATGATCCTTTGCCCTGAAATGGAACAACTTCTGAAGTCATTGTATTCATTCTCAGGGGATCCATAATTTCCTGACTAAGACTTCAGTACCCCAAGGAATTCTTGGCACAGCCGGTCATTAACAAATAAAGGGAAACTTAAGATCACAACTAGGTATCAGGCTTTCTGGTTGCTAATAGATAGGAAAAGAAAACCAACATTTTCTCCTTGTCCATTTATCTTTTGGTTATCCCAGTTCGCCTGATTCAATTTGAAGAAGGATATTAGAGGTAGGGATGGGAGTGGGATTGATAGTTGGGCTAGTTGAACTGTGGGGCAGAGTTCAAGGGCTGAGGAGCTTACAGAAAACATGGCTTTATGAGACCTAGCTAAGCAACATTAAAACTTATCCTCCCGAGGAGTGCCCAACTTCTGTGCTCCACTAACACATTAGATTTTGTAAGATATTGAAAGAGTATCTGCCAGGTCAAAGACCATTTAACTCTTTCTGATCTTGTAGCTTGTGTATATCTATCTGGATTTGGGCTTATCATTTATAGGTAAACTTTAATGTACTTTGTAAGCCCAAGGAATGTAGTGTGCCCAGATATTGAGAGACTGATAAACAAACAGTGACCAGTAAAATATCTAATTGATTTATGAGGTTATGCTAACCATAGTGTTAATGGTCACATGTGCTAATAACATGAAAGAAACAAGACTGTGGTAATGGGCAAATATCTTGTGGTTACTCTGTGCTTGTGAAACTTGTGTATATGTTGACCTGTTTTCTTTGAACTTCAACTGGGACTGGGATCACAATAGGTGTTGGGTCCAAAGGTCCAACGGGTGGTTTCAAAACTAAATTGGAAATTGGACTCCCCCAATCAAAACCAATCAAGTGCTGACTAAGAACTGTGAGCCCAGAAATCTTTGTGACTTGCTGTAACCTTTGTAACTTGCTATGTTGTATTTTGTGCGGTTTAATTGTGCTGTCTATTTTTATGATAATAAATTAGGCTTAAGTTATTTTGATAAGCTTGTATGCCACATGACCTGGACATTTGAATATTGCATCTGATTACAGCCTCTGGGAATGGTGTGCATTAACTTCACAGAAATGTTCAATAGGGACTATTTTATGATACGGAATGCAGAAGTTGATTCAAATACACTAATTGTCCAGTCATATTTCATGTGGCACAATCCAACATGGAAAGCTTCTTTAAGCTCAAAAGAAATTCATCTTCAGATGCCTGTCACATTAATAAATAGTGCCTATCATTCAGATTTCCAGGCAATCATCTTTTGGATGAGGCATTCCAGAGATTCTGGTCATAGAAAATGACAGAAAACAAGCCCTTCAGACCAACTCATCCATGCCAACCAGGATGCTTAAATGAGTCAGTCGTATTTGCCTGTGTTTGATCCATATCTCCCCAGACCTTTCCACTTCATGTATCTGTTTAAATGCCATAACGTACCCACCTCTAACTCTTTTCCTGGCAGGTTGCTCCATAATAATACCACCATCTGCATGAAATAGTTGCCCCTGAGGTCTATTTTAAATCCTTCCCTCTCATTTTAAACCTTCCCATCTCCTTCTTCCCACCAGTTGCTCTGAAGACGTTCTGATAGTACATGTTGTCAAAGGCTTTTTTTTATTATTTCTAAATGATCTGAAACACTTAAATACAGTTGAAGTACATTTAAACAACTTAAAATTTAAAAATGTTTTCATCTTTAAACATTAAAATAATACATTGATTTAAAGGCATGCTTAATATGTAAATTAATTAGATATATTTATATTACTTGTAACAAAATGGGGAAAAGAACCATGGTAAAAATTCCAATTCAAATGAGTGGTTCTGCATTATGTTTGCCAGCTACATCTGGTATAAGGTTGAGGGGGGGCTTGGATTCAAAGTGTATTTTATTTATTTATAGACACAGAGTTGAATAAGCCCTTCCAGCAATCCCCGATTTAACACTAGCCCAATCACAGGGCAATATACAATGACCAATTACTCTACTACCTAATGGGTCTTTGGACTATGGTAGAAAACTATAGCTCTGGAGAAGACACAAGCATTCAACGGGGAGGGCATTTAAACTCCTTATAGAGGACACTGGGATTGAACTCTGAACTCCAATGCTTTGAGCTGTAATAGTGTTACGCTAACCGTTATGCTACCATAGCACCTATCTTGTCCCTTAGCTCAGCATGATCATGGTTCCTTCTTCTGAACAGTGGCTGTCCCTCGTTAGAAATGGCAAGAACCAATGGTGTCACTTCATTGATTTCCTGAAGCTTTGCTTTCACAGAGTGAAGACAGAGTTGCCCTGGTTCTCACTTTCCACTCTAACAGCCCCACATTCAATGGCCTATCCTTTGTAACTTTCACTGGAAGATAATCTTCCCCTGCAAAGCAAGCTTATTTGATTTATTTTTAAACTGTACATAGATATGAAATTCACTGCTGATGACAGTAATAGGCCTACAGTAAATGCTGCTGTAAAATAACCACTGTGAATTTATTAAATATTACTATGATTATATCTTATTAATTCCCATTATATTTTACAATTGATTTGTTTCATTAAGTCACCACTTGACTTTACTGTCATGAAGTCCTCATCTTCCCTTTCAGCCATTCTCTTTCATCTCCACCACCACCCTTCTTCTGACAGCATTGTCTCATACAACCACAGAAAATACAGCACCTGCTCATTTTATCTCTTCCATTCCCATTCAGACACCCAAAGCAATCTTTCCAGGTTATGCAACAAACTTGCTCTTACTCCAGTGCCACCAGGAAACTGAACACCTCATGAATCTATATTATCATGACTTACAAGGAAGTTTATAACTGAAGTTCCATCAACAAATTGTCAAATTTTTTTGGAAGCTCAGATCCATATCTCACCACTGCATTGCAGGTGTCCTACCTAATTCTTTGCCTTCAGAGTTTTCTGGGGTCATGAGTAGCTGCACAAATTTTCAATGGATACAGATGATACTTCTCTTGCTCTTGGGCACCTATCTCAGGTAGGTGAGTGCATCCTGAGAAAAATAATGGGGGGGGAGAGGTGGGGGAGAGAGGGGGGAGAGGTGGGGGAGAGAGGGGGGAGAGAGGGGGGGAGAGGGAGAAAACTCAATGGAAATCTTGTAATGAAATTCTGGCTGACTGCATTGCATGTGAGAACCTGTTTTCAATGTTCATGTTGGTTTCAGTAGGATATGCAACTAGTGTTCTCCTAACTTTGCACTGCATTGCAAGTCAGTTCCGGGTCATTCGGAGCTAAGAAACTAAATATATGTCATATCCTGACCCTCAAATTTACACTGAATCTAAAGGTAGAGTAGTGCAGCAGGTGCTCCCTCATAACTTCAGTAACAAAGTAAAAAGTTTGAAGTGCATACATGTCACCATATACCACCGAGTTTCATTTTCTTGTGAGCATACTCAAAAAATCTATACATTAATAACTACAATTGAACCAGTGAAAGACTGCACCTACTTGGGCATTCAACCAGTGTGTGCAAAAGACAACAAATTGTGCAAATACAAAAAAAGAAAAAAAAATAATAATAAATAGATAAGCAATAAATATCGTGATCATGAGATGAAGGGTCTATATAAATTGAGTCCATTGGTTGTGGGAACATTTCAATGATGGGCAAGTGAGGTTTAGTGAAGTTATTATCTCTGGTTCAAGAGCATGATGGTTGAGGGGTAGTAAATGTTCCTGAACCCTGTGGAGCAAGTCCTAAGGCTCCTATACCTTCTTCCCGATGGCAGCAGTGAGAAGAGAGTGTGTTCTGGGTGGTGGGCGTTCCTGATGCTTTCTTGCAACAGCATTCCATGTAGAGGTGCTGAATGGTGCGAGGGCTTTACCCATGATAGACAGTGCCATATCTAATTTTTGTGCAATTTTCCATCCAATGGCATTGGTGTTACCATACCAGGTTGTGATGCAGTCAGTCAATATAATCTGTACTACACATCCATAGTTTGTCAAAGTTTTAGATGTCACGTCCTCTGTGTTGTCTATATGAAGTTTGCACTTTCAACCCATCACCACTAGATTCTGTCAGATGTTCCTGTTTCTTCCACTTTCCAAAGGTATGCTGATTAATAGGTTAAGTGGCTGTTTTAAATTACCCTTAGAGTACAGGGAAATAGGTTGTAGAGATACAGCTGGGGAAATAGGATTGATGGACTAATCTGAGCAGCCAGTATAGACACAATGAGCCAAATGGTCTCCTTTGTCATAAGGAAATATGAATATTCAAATGGAAAGTATGTCAAACATTGACAGTACTGCAGAGGAACAGGCCCTTCTGCTGATGATGTCTGTGCCAAGCATTGCACAAAATTAATCTAATCCCTTCTGACCTCCTATAATCCATATCCCTCCATTCCTTAAACATTCACATGCCATCTAAAATCCTCTTGACTGCCACTATCAAATCTGCCTCCATTTCTATCTCTGACAACCTGTTTCAGACACCTACCGCTCTCTTTAAAAAGGTTGCTTCGCACATCCCCTTTAAATATTCTCCTTCTCAATTAAACCAATACCTTCTTCTACTTGACATTTTGATTCTCGGAAGAGTTTCTAAAATAATTAGTTTATTCAACCTATCCTTAAGCTAAAATCCTCAAGCCAGGAAGCATCCTCATTATCCTCTTCCAAAAACTCTCCAAAACCTTCCCAATCTTATTGCAATGGGCAGCCAGAATTCATTAGGGCATCAGAGATGGAGAGTGTGGGTAACTTTAAATTCTTTGGTATTATAATATCAGAGGATCTGACCAGGACATAAGTGCCATAACAAAGGCGGCTTGACAGCGCCTCTACTGTCTCAGGAGTTTGCCCAGAGTCAGCATGTCATCCAAAACTCTGACAAACTTCTATAGATGCTTTGTGATGAGTATCCTGACTGATTGCATCACTGGCTGGTTTGGAAGCACCGATGCTCAAGAATGGAAAAGCCTTCAAGAAGTGTTGGAGACAGCCCAGTCTGTCACAGGCAAAGACCTCCCTACAACTGAGCACATCTACAAGCAGTGCTGCCACAAGAAAGCAGCATCCCTCATCCAGGCCATGCTCTTTTCTTGCTGCTGCCATTGGGAAGAAAGCATTGGACCCTTAGGTTCCATACCACCAGGTTCAGGACCAGTTATTACCCTTCAACCTTCAGGCTCTTTAACCTTCTCTCACCTCAATTCCGAACTGGTTCCACAACTTATGAACTCACTTTTAAAGACTCTACAACTCGTGTTCAGTATTATTTATTTACTTATTGATTGTTTTATTTGTAGTTTGGCTTCTTTTACACGTTGGTTGTTTGCCAGTCAGAATCAAAATCAGTTTAATATCACTGGCATACATCATGTGTTACATACCAGGAGCATTAGATTATACACTGAGTCAGGTTTTAATGTTAAAACCACTATCTTTATTAGTATCTACTCAGAATATAGTAGCTTAAGCGCGATAAACAAAAGTTAACAGTGTTATGCGTATGTATGTGTGTGTAAATGCAGCTCCCAAACTACCAAGCTTAGGAACAATTCTTAAAGTCTTAAAATGGTAAAGTAGAAAAGTTCAGAGATCCACAAAATAAGTGAATGAGGGGAAAGATTTGTAATCCAGGATATAATGTAGAGAGAAGGCAATTACGAAGAGTCACAGGTTCCTGACTGGGTAAACGAAATAACAATCGTCGAAGATCTTGTCCGTTGAGTCATTCTGAAATCCACTTGACAGATCACCAGGTGACAGTCACAGGAATATCATCTTCAGATAGTTACCACAACACCCCGATTCCAGGAAAGGGGCCAACAAAAGTGGTACCACAGGATACTCCAAACAAATCCACGCATAATGGATTATATGAAGTGACAGTCATACATCCGTTGTGCACTGCGTGCCGATAATCAACCCAACCTTTTGGGCAAGTGAGAGTATGGAACTCCCAGTCTTACGATGACAGCAACAAACTGAAGTTCCACCAGTTGGGGGGGGGGGGGGGTGGGGAAGGGGGGAGTGTGTGCATGCACAGAAAGTTGCTACAGCCTGTGCCTGACGTCATAGTCCCACCTCACTCAGGCACTCTTAAAGTAACACTCACAGTACGAGCCTGCATGACTCGTAACACATGAAATGTGTTGTTTTGCAGTAGCAGTACAGGGTATTACATTATAAATTAACTTAAATAAGTAGTGCAAAAAACAGTGAGTAGAGTTCATGGGATGGTTCATTGCTCATACAGAAACCCAATGGTGGAGGGAAAGAAACTGTTCTTAGAACAGTGTGTCTTCAGCCTCCTGAACCTCCTCCCTGATGGTAAGCAATGAGAAGAGGGCATGTACTGAGTGATGGGGATTCTTAATGATGGATGCCACATTTTTGAAGCATTGCCTTTTGAAGATTTCCTTAACACCGGGGAGCATGTTGTCCATGATGGAGATGGTTGAGTTTGTAACCTTCCACAGCTTTTTCAGATCCTGTGCAATGGTCCCTCCATACCAGATGGTGATGTAACCAGCTGGAATGCTCTCCACAGTACATCTGTAGAAATATGCCAGTCTTTGTTTGTGTGTAGTTTTTCATTGATTCTGTGGTAGTTCCCTGTTCTATTGTGTATGCCTGCAAGAAAATGAATCTCAAGGTAATATATGGTGACCATAAGATATAGGAGCAAAATTAGGCCATTTGGCTTATCATGCCTGCACCACCATTTCATCGTGGCTGATCCAATTTTCCTCTTAGCCCCAATATCTTACCTTCTCCCTGTATCCTTTCATGCCCTGACCAATCAATGATCTATCAATTTCTGCCTTAAATATACAGTGCATAAAGACTTGGCCTCCACACTGCCCGTGGCAAAGAAGTCCATAGATTGACCACTCTCTGGCTAAAGAAATCCCTCCTCATCTCCATTCTAAAAGGATACCCGTCTATTCTGAGGCTGTGTCCTCTGGTTTTAGACTCCCCAGCACAATAAACACCTTCTCTATATCCACACTATCAAGGCCTATCACCATTTGATAGGTTTCAATGAGGTCACCCCTCATTCTTCTGAATTCCAATGAATATAGGCCCAAGCCATCAAACACTCTTAATATGATGAGCCATTCAATCCTGGAATCATTTTCATGAAACTCCTTTGAACCCTCACCATACATATATACGTACTTTGATAATAAATTTATTTTGAACTTTGAACTGCACACAATACTCCAAGTGTAGCCTAACCAAACAATCAGCTATTAGAAATATACACATGATAACCACCAGGCCAATATGAACAGTTTAACAATGGAATGCATCATGCAATTCATACATAGTGACTAATGTCAACAGCGAGACCCAAAATGAAGATATTTTTCCCATTTTGGTCAATGCCATTGACCATGTACACTTTTACCCACTCCCCCACTTATCCGTCCCTTCACATCCCTTGTTAGGGAGTATTCTGGGGATCCATGAATAGAGTGGATATTAATTCAAACTAGAAACAGGCTTCACTTCTTATTGTATATGTAAATAAATTCAGGCAGCTAGCAATTAGGTTTCAGTTTTGTTTTTTTAAATTGCAAGCAGTAAATTGAAGTAAAAAGCACAGGCTGCTCCACAGACTAAGAGATTGCTTATGCAAGTGCCAAACAGTAAAACAATGGTTTGTGTCAAACTAGACAACATGGCCAAGTTCACACAAAGTACACTGCAGATGCTGGGGTCAAAGCAACACGTACAACAAGTTGGAGGAACTCAGCAGGTTGGGCAGCATCCATGGAACAGCAGTCCTGATGAAGGGTCTCGGCCCGAAACTTTGACTGCTCTTTTCCACAGATGCTGCCCGACCTGCTGTGCTTAACATGGCTAAGTTACTTGCCCCAATGTGACTAGAGTGCAAGTTGGCAGACCAGATGAATGTTGTCACTTAGCACATCAAACATGGTCACAGGTATAGGCAATCAATAGTTCTTGTGTACTCAGGGACAGCCCTGACAACAGTAGTTCTGGGTATTTGGCATTCTGTTCTCAAAAGGTTTTAGAAAATCTGTGTTAATTAGTTTCTCCCAAAGGTACTTGGACCTTCAGAGGTGACTTATCAATTATAATGTGCTTCCACTATGGATTGCAAAGGAGCCATTTGTTAACCCAAAGTATTGAAGTAAACAATGCCATTGTAACTTTTGAAATTGTATTGAATCACTTGCTGTGCTGTTACCTTTGATCTTAATGATATATAAATGTGATGTACCTTTGGGTTTGTTCTGAGCCTCTACTGAGACACTAGCAGAGATAACGGCAGAACAGCAATGACTGGAGCTCTGTGACTATTCAGAAGGTGCAGGAAAATGCATCCCAAAGATGAAGAGATATCCTAAAGGGAGGATGAGGCAACCATGGCTGACAAGGGAAGTCAAAGGCAGCATAAAAGCAAAGGAGAGGGTGTATAATGTAACAAACATTAGTAGGAAATTAGAGGATTGGGAAGTTTTTAAAAACCAACAGAAGGCAACTTAAAAAGTCATAAGGAGAGAAAAGATGAAATATGAAAGGAAACTAGCCAATATATAAAAGAGGACTGCAAAAGTTTTTTTCAAATACTGTACATATAGAAAGAGCAAAAGAACGGTGAGCATGGATACGAGGTTGTTGTAAAATGACGCTGGAGATGTGATAATAGGGGACAAAAATGGTAGAGGAGAATTTTGTGTTAATCTTCACTATGGAAGACTGTATACCAGAAATTTGTGAGTGTCAGGAGGTGAAAGTGAGTGTTGTTACTGTTATTAAAGATGCTTGGGAAGGTTAAAACACCTGAAGGCAGATAAATTTCCTGAGCTAGATGGAGTACACCCCAAGGTTCTGTAAGTGGTAGCTGAAGAGATTGTGGAGCCATTAGTAATGATCTTCCAAGATCACCAGATTCTGCAATGGTTCCAAAGTACTAGAAAATTGAAAATGTCACTGCACTCTTTAAGAAAGGAGTTAGGCAGTAAAAAGAATATTATGGGCCATTTAGCCTGACTTCAGTGGTTAGAAACATATTGGGGTCTATTGGAGGCACATGATAAAATCGGCCAAAGTCAGTATGGTTTACTTAAGGGGAAAATCTTGCCTGACAAATCTATTGGAAACCTTTGAGAAAATTACAGGCACAATAGACAAAGGCGAGTCAGTGAATATTGCTTACTTTGATTTTCAGAAGGCCTTTGACAAGATGTTGCTCATGAGACTGCTTAACAAGATAAGAGCCCATGCTATTACACGAAAGAAGATAAATAGAAGATTGTCAGGAGGAAAAGAGGTGGGATAAAAGATGCCCTTTGTGGTTGGCTGCTGGTGACTAGTGTGTTCCACAGGAGTCGGTGTTGAGATCGCTCCTTTTCACATTACATGTGAATGAATGATTTGGATGACAGAATTAATGGCTTTGTGGCCAAGATTTTCCAGACAATACAGATATAGGTGGAGAGGCAAGTAGTACCGAAAAAGTAGAGAGTCTGCGGAGAGACATAGAAAGATAGGAAAAATGGGCAAATAAGTGGCAGATGGAATATAGTTCTGGGAAGTCTATGGTCATGTATTTTGGTAAAAGGAATAAAGACACAGACTATTTTCTAAACAGGAATAAAATTCAAAAATCAGATGTACAGGATTGACTTGCTGTTGAATCAGTGGTAAAGAAGGCAAATGCAATGTTAAGCATTCATTTCAAGAGGACAAGAATACAGGAGCCACAATGTAATGCTGAGGGATTATATGGCACTAGTCAGACCACACTTGGAGTACTGAGCAGTTTTGGCCCTCTTGTCTCAGAAAATATGTGCTAGCATTGAATTGAAGAGGGTCCAGAGGAGAGTGATTGCAAGAATGAAAGGGTTAATATATGACGATCGTTTGATTGCTCAAAGCCTGTACTCGCTGGACTTTAAATGAATGAGGGGGAATCTAATCAAGACGTATCAAGTATTTAAAGGTTGAGATAGAGTGTATGTAGAGAGGAAGATTCCAATACTGGGGGAGACTAGGTCTGGAGGGCACAGCCCCAGAATAGAGGGACATCCATTTAGAAAAGAGATGAGAGGGCATTTCTTTAGCCAGAGGGTAGTGAATTGGTGGAATTCATTGTCACAGGTAGCTGTTAAGGGCAAGTTATGGAATGCATTAAGAGGTTGATAGTTTCTTTATTAGTCAAGCTGTCAAGGATTATGGGAAAGGCAGGAGAAGGGGGTTGAGAGGGATAGTAAATCAGTCATGATGGAATGGCAGAGCAGATTCAATGGGCCAAAATAGCCTAATTCTGCTCCTCTGTCTTAAGGTCTTATGGTCCACCAATGCTGTCTCCAGTATGATGCCTACTTGCTTTGTTGAATACAGTCTCCTATATCACCAGCTTCAATGTCTCCCCAGTGATTTATTTCACAGTTACAGCATTTGGGGGCACATCCAGGATAGGTTTGTGACCCACAGTGCCAGTAACTTCAGCAGTTAAGGGTGTGAATCTTTTTTAAGTGTCGATCCCATACTTAGATCTGTTTGGGTCAACAAACCGGGGATTATGGAGTATCAAAAGATATGGCTGATACAGTCAATACAGCGCCAGAAAAAGTATTCATCCCTACCCCCCCCCCCGCCCCCACCCCCCGGAAGTTCTCATGTTTTATTGTTTTAAAACATTGAATCAAGTGGATTTAATTTGGCTTTTTTGACACTGATCAACAGAAAAAAAAAGACTTTTAAAACAAATCTCTACAAAGTGATCCAAATTAATTACAAATTTAAAAAAATTAGTTTTGTGTTTGAGACTTTTCACTGGTTGTGCTTTTTGTCTGCCTTGCTCACTCTCTCTATGTGACCTTGTCTGTGACACTCTCTGCAGATATTTTCTGGGAACCAACAATCATTTGCATCATGGAGGGATTTGCCACATTGATAACATTTTTGGCTTTTTACACCATTCAGGAATATTTTGTGTATTTCACATTCTAACATCCTTTTCTGTAGTTCTGCTGCATCATTTGCTGCTGACTCCAATGATATTGCGATGATCATTGCCTGTTCTAAGGTTAGGTCTCTTCCAGACAGTAGCCTTTTGTGAGTGCTTTGAGTATGCATGTCACATACAAACCTGTCCCTTAATGCATCAGAAAGTCCATGTCTAAAGTTACAGTACAGGAAAAGTGTGTGCAATGTATTCAGAAAGGCTTCCATCTTTTGACTGATTGCTTTTGTAAAATCTAAATCTCTCAGCTATTAGCAGCGGTTTAGTGCTGAAGTGATTTTGTAACAATTTCATCGACTGTCTTGATTGCTGGTTTTGCAGGGCTTGTTCAGGGACTGTATGTTCTTGTGCCCATTAAGCTAAGACGTGCAGGGGCTTTCTATTGATCCTCCATGTTGTTTGCGTTAAAGTACAGCTTAACCCTCTCAATATGTGACTCCAGCCTTCATTAGCACTACCAAATTCATCAAATTTACCGACTGAAGCTATCACCACATTATTTTCCCTTTAAGTTCAGCGTGTCTTTCACTGTCACTCACGCGTTCCTTCTTTAGCATCTGACGGCCTTCTCTGTACTGTCTAATGGTCACTGTTTCGTCCTGTAATTGAAGATGCAAATGCTGATATTCTCTGACATTCAGGTTTGTACTTGTTGTGTCTGGGCACAACTGCAGATTAATTAAATAAAAGCACGCACACGGCCGATGATTTAAACTGGTTTATTCACACTGCAGTGAGAGAGAGAGAGAACAATTCACATGCATAGACAGCAGCACATGTGCAGACAATAGATCAATACCTAGTGCTAAGGGGAGTGGGTCAGTGCTCTAAAAGAAATAGATCCATTCATTACAGAGACCACAACAGAACCTATGTCCCCAAGCCCACCACCACCTTCTGTTCCAATTTGACTGTTGACCAAATTATACAACTAGTAACGATAGCCTTGAGGTCAGATAAATAACTGGCAGTGGTCCCTAATGTCAGACCCCATCATACATCCTAGTGACCCGAGGACGTACACAACAGCATTGTAAGGTGGCCAACAATGTGAGATGTTAGTGGTCATGGGGCATCGGTATCAATAAGCAACCTACCCTCGTGGCCAACAATGTGAGATGTTAGTGGTCATGGGGCATCGGTATCAATAAGCAACCTACCCTCGTGGCCAACAATGTGAGATGTTAGTGGTCATGGGGCATCGGTATCAATAAGCGACCTACCCTCGTGGCCAACAATGTGAGATGTTAGTGGTCATGAGGCATCGGTATCAATAAGCAACCTACCCTCGTGGCCAACAATGTGAGATGTTAGTGGTCATGGGGCATCGGTATCAATAAGCGACCTACCCTTGCCACTGACTGGAGAGGCTAGTTATGTTACAGGCTGAGAGGAAAATTGAATCAGCCATGATGAAATGGTGCAGGAGGCTTGATGGGCCAAAATGGCCGAATTCTGCTCCTATAGCTTATGGTCTTATGGTCTAACTTATACTACACACTCCCTGTACCATTGTAAAGCTCCTAAACACAGGGAGGCTGAGAGCCAGCCACCAACAGCAGATGGGCAGCTTGGGAGGCAATTCTCACCCCCACAGAGAAGTCAGTGACAAAAATAAGGGGCACTAAATGAACCCCACAAGCACCGTCCTTAGAGAGGGGGAAGCAGATGAATGCCAAATGGAAATAAAGCAGGAGGAAGATCCCGGTGTGAAGGAAACACCTCTGGAAGGGGAAGTAGAGGAAGTACTTATAGATCAGCACCTAAGTTACAGGGAAAGGTTGAACAAGTTAGGTCTTTATTCTTTGGAGCGTAGAAGGTTGAGGGGGGACTTGATAGAGATATTTAAAATTATGAGGGGGATAGATAGAGTTGACGTGGATAGGCTTTTTCCATTGAGGGTAGGGGAGATTCAAACAAGAGGACATGAGTTGAGAGTTAGGGGGCAAAAGTTTAGGGGCAACACAAAGGGGAATTTCTTTACTCAGAGAGTGGTTGCTGTGTGGAACGAGCTTCCAGTAGAAGTGGTAGAGGCAGTTTCGGTATTGTCATTTAAAGTAATATTGGATAGGTATATGGACAGGAAAGGAATGGAGGGTTATGGGCTGTGTGCGGGTCAGTGGGACTAGGTGAGAGTAAGTGTTCAGCACGGACTAGAAGGGCCGAGATGGCCTGTTTCCGTGCTGTAATTATTATATGGGTGTTGGAGGTACATAGACGCACAGTCATGGAGTGAATGGTGAAGGAAACAGGTGAGGAATTAACTGCAGAAGCACTGCTAGTGGGTTGCTCAGCTCAGGAACTGCACTGCAGTAAGGGCAGACAAGTAAATATATATACAGGCAGCATGTATGCTTTTGTGCGTGATTGTGTGGGCATGACAAAGATTTTTAACCTCTGCAGGGGCAAATATTCAGCACAGGCATCAAACACAAGAACTGCTGGAAGTAGTGAGTCTGCCAGCAGAGGCAGCAGTCATTAAAGTAAAGGCTCGCCAGAAAGGGGAAAGTAAGGAGCAGAAAGCAGGTTAATTGTTAGGGCGTTTTGGGGGATAGCACATACAGCAAATAACTTCAGCAATTACGTTCAGTCACCAGTCTTCAAATATGAATATAGACTGCAGAGTTAATTTAAAATGCAGCTCTGAACATTAGGTTCCTAAAAGATGTAAATCACAGTTAACTGGAAGACCGGACAATGCTGATTAAAATACATTTAGGTGTCTGGGGTGTAAGCGTGAAGCTGGAGATGTGACGTTAGTCTGTAGTTCAAAGGATGCATTGTGGATGCATTGTAAATACAGAATTGTCCTTAGATCTCTAATAAAATGTCGTGTAGCATTGGGTCATGCAGACCTCCTCCTCCGAAAGGGTATGATCCCTGCTGTGTCTCATTTTGTCAAATAAAGACTTCATATCCACCAGCTGAGCCTTTCTGGTGGCTTTGCACATACAACGACATGAGTGGCAAACTTCAGGACAGCAGAAGAACAAGAGGCAGCTGAGATTGCTACTGGAGCCAGTTCAGTAAAATTATTTGAAGAGCTGGGGGCAGAGAAGAAGGAGAAATGGAGGGGAGAGGGGCCAGATGGGAGCTGGACATATGGGGAGGCAGAAGTAGTGATATCCCTAACATGTATTAGTTCAAAAGTTCAAAGTACAAAGTGAAATTTATTATCAGAATACATACATCAACATATACAACCCTAAGATTCTTTTTCTGCAAGCATACTTAGCTAATCTGTAGAATAGTAACTGTAAACAGGATCTGTAAAATGTAAACATCAGGAACTGTAAATTGCAAACAAGCTGTTCAAATGCAGATATAATAAATAGTAATAAATAACGAGCATAAATAACAAAATTCCATCCTCAATATAACAATAAAACAGGGACCTTAAATGAGTGTAGCTATCCCCTTTTGTTCAAGAGCCTGATGGTTGAGGGGTGGTACCTGTTCTCGAACCTGGTGCTGCAAATCCTGAGGCACTTGGGAAGTGAGGAGCTTTGATGATGATTGCTGCTTTTCCACAGCAACATTTGATGTAATGTGCTCAATGGTTGGGAGGGTTTTACTGGTGATAAACTGGGCCAGAACCACTACCTTTTGTAGGATCTTCCACTCAAAGGCATTGGTGTTCCCATACCAGGCTGTAATGCAGATGCTACTGAAGTCACATCATGGGGTGATGCATCAGGAAAGGCAGAGCATGATCACGACCTTCTGGCAGGACTAGTCGGGGATAGGGATGGGCAGAGATGTTGAGAAAGTCTGTCGCTGTTTTATCATTTGTGCCCAGCATAACTCTAGTAAGGGCATAAAAATGCAGTTGGCAAACCAGCCATGGCTGAGGGGGCTCTGGGAAAACATGGACGTCATGAGGCACCTGTGGTAACGTCTACTTTACAAAAAGACCACTCGACAACTTGATGGCCAAAAGAGCATCTTTATCTGGGACGGCAAATGATATTTACAATACAGAGGCTTCCAGGTACCTCGTGCGGCATGGGTGGAGGAACTATATACAATGCATACTGGGAGTAAAAAGAGCGGAAGTAAAGACCCCGCCAACCCCGGTAGTATCAACTTACTTTTAATAATACTCACATTACAACAGCACCTGCGAAAAAACAGGAGGAAAAGCTTCTGTCTGGTGATCATGGATTACTTCAACTAGTGGGTAGAGGCTTTCCCAACAATCAATGATACTGCCAGCACAGTGCCATGGATTTTAGATTAGGAAATCATCCCCAGGTAGACGCGGATCAGGGAGCACATTTCACAGTGAAAGTGCTGAAGGAAATGGGCAAGCTCTTAGCGTTTCGACAATGGTTCCACAAATCCTATCACTGTCAGAGCTCAGGAATGGTAGAAAGGTTGAGCCAAACCATTGAAACTGCCTTAGCCAAACCCTTCACAGAAATGGGAACGACACGGGTTGGTGTATTGCCAGGAATATTGATGAGATTGCGAGCAACCTCAATTCCACATGATGGATCTGAGCCCCACTACTTACTGACAGAGCAAGCCATGCGATTCCTTTATAGGGTGATCCCAATACTTACAGGGATAAAATGACCAAATATGTAAAGGGCCTCTGTAACCAGCTTAAAGTGCTGAGGCATCAAGCAACACATTGCTGATCAGAGAGAGAAGATCATCCTCTCACAGCCAGTAGAACAAGTCATGGTAAGGGAGCTGTCTGAAAAGGCAGTGTTTGCTCCCTGGTTGATAGGATCTCAGGTGATGCACTGACCAATGACACTTGTGTTTGTGTTCTGAGCCAGCTAGGTAGCCACTGGACTCAGGTTAAACCAGATGACTCACATTCACAGGCAGAACAAGAGATCAAGTCCACCCATTAATAGTGTCACTTCAGAGAATTTAAGTGGTGAACAGCAGCCTGCTGCATCATATCAGAGCACACCTGATGGAAGTAGACCCACAGATGGATAAAAGCAGAAACGTAAGTGTAGAATATGGAGAGGGACTTCCTGTCAGATCGCTGGCAGGTGGTAAGAGTGAGCTCCCTCACCTCTGCCCCTCTGCCCCTCAACACAGGTGCCCCTGAGGGTTGTATATTAAGCCCCCTCCTTCACTCTTTGTATACCCATGACTGTGTCTCCAATCATAGCACCAATTTGCTAATTAGATTTGCTGACAACACTACACTGATTGGCCTAATCTCAAAGATTAGCCTACAGAGAGGAAGTCATCACCCTGACACAGTGGTGTCAAGAAAACAACCTCTCCCTCAACATCGCAAAAACAAAGGAGCTGGTTGTGGACTACAGGAGGAATGGAAACAGGAGAGGACAGGGATAGGTCTATTCATCTATTTCATCCGGTTCTCCCGGTGCGGCCTCCTCTACATCGGCGAGACCCGAAGCAGATTGGGGGACTGCTTCGTCGAGCACCTCCGCTCCGTCCACCACAACAGACAGGATCTCCCAGTTGCCACCTACTTCAACTCTGCTTCACATTCCCATTCAGATATGTCCATACATGGCCTCCTCTACTGCCATGATGAGGCCAAACTCAGGTTAGAGGAGCAACACTTCATATACCGTCTGGGTAGTCTCCAGCCCCTTGGTATGAACATCGAATTCTCCAACTTCCAGTAATTCCCTCCATCTCCCTTCCCCCATCCCACTTTCACTCTGCCTCCTCTTCCAGCTGCCTATCACCTCTCTCATGATTCTGTCTTCTTCTACTACCCATTGTGCTTTCCCCTTACATTCCTTCTTCACCTTTTCTGCCTATTCCCTTCCTGCTTCCCCTCCCCCACCCCTTGATCTTTCCACCTGGCACCTACCAGCCTTCTCCTTCCCACCCTCCCCCCGCCTTCTTTATAAGGCCCCTGCCCCCTCCTTCTTCAGTTCTGACGAAGGGTCTCGGCCCGAAATGTTGACTGCTCATTTCCACGGATGCTGCCCGACCTGCTGAGTTCATCCAGCTTTTGTACATGTTGATTTGACCACAGCATCTGCAGTGTACTTTGTGTTTATTATTGTACAAGAGGTTCCCTCAATATCTGGTAACAATGGGACAAAAGCTATCACTGAGCCTGGTGGTACAATATGTGCTCTCAGGCATTTGTATCTTCTGCCTGATGGGAGAGGGGAGAAGAAAGGATGTTTTAGGCAGGTAGGGTCTTTGATTGTGCTGGCTGTTTTACTGAGGCAGCAAGAAATATAAACAGAGTCCATAGAGGGGAGGGTGGTTCCATTGATGTGCTGAGCTCATTAAGGCATGCGTCCTTGTTTATCTTATATGCTGCAATGTTTACTAGAGATACAGCCACCTTTAGCTCTGTTCCTCTGTTGAATAACTCTACCCAAGAAGCTGTGTGGAGAGTGTCATCAAGATATCAGTACCCTCGTCCATCACCCTCTTCCCTCACATGTGGATCGGAACATAGAACCAAAAACGGTTTCCCACAGCTTTCTCAACTAACAAGTCATACAGAAGATGCTGATGTGGATTAAGAGCCTGGGTTTGTTATCTGGAAGAGATGGTGAGACAGCGGCTTGCTTTCACCTGGGCTGTAACTCACTCACCTTCCAATCCAGCTGGCTCCTCACCAGGAGTCTCAGGATCAACCAACTGCAGCTGCTTACCTCAGGGAAGGGCTGGGCTGTGGATAAGGCTGGAACAACAAGGATTCAAAACGACCTGTGCTATGGATGAAGATAATGATATCTTGATGCTACCACGCAGCTTCTTAATAGAGTTATTCTACAAAGAAACAGACCCAAAGGTGGCTGTGTCTCTGATAAACATTAAGTATACACTTACACTAATCCCATTTTTCCTCTTTTATTTCCATTAACTATTGCTCTTGCATCCCTAGTTCTCCTGCCACCTGTGTACACTAGGAAACTTATTAATCCATCAACTAACACATCTAGCATGAGAGAGGAAACCAGATCACCCAGATGAAACCCTTTTGTCTGAGGGAGAATGTGGAGACCCCACACAGATTATACCAGGGGATAGGATCTGACATGAGTCTCTGGTGCTAACATACAACAGTATTCACTGCCTCACCACTGTGGCACAACTTGGGAAACACAGATAACTCAAGTCCTCATAGGTCCCCAGGAGGCTGTACTCGGCTGAGAGGCTGTCTTTCCTTTCTGATCTTTAAGGTCCTTCCTATTTCATTCACTTGAGACCAATCTCCAAACTCCTGAGTTTCCCTTCAAAAGCCGGAAATTAAATTGGATCGATTTCAATCACATCACCCACATTAATGTTAGCTGGCCAGATGTTTTATGTGTTAAATTACTGCTTTTGTTAAAAATCAATGTTTAGATGTGCTTTGTGTACTTCTGGGTTCCAGTGTATTTTGGGTCACCTACTGTCTGCACATCCAGTCAGTAAAATCTAGGTCAATGCCTTCACTTCAGTTTGCCTAATATTATATTCATAGATAAAGTTTGTGCACGCTTCTTCCTTTCTTTCAGCATTTATTTTTCTTATGTCACTCTTAAGTACCTTTGGGATCTTTTTTTTTGTTCTAAAGTTGTTCTATAAATGCAAACTGTTACTGCTGTTATTATCTTAATTATACTAGCACCACTTACTGTACCTCTTGAATGCAGAGCTAACTGTCTGATAAAAGATCACATCATTAGCAGTGAGGATAAAAAAAAAAACTTTTGAAGATATTATTGAAAGCGGCAAAGAAAGGTCAATCAAAAATATTTCCAACACAATCTTGGTTCCATAAAGATGAATGCTTATTTATAATGATTCAGTGTTTGCACACTGTTCAGCAGCTTAATTTATCTCAAAAGTGGTAGATTCTTAATTGGGCTGCAATCTTCTGTCCTACTTATTCTTCAGAAGACTATTACTTCACTATTGAGTTTGACATTAAAAGAACCCCTTATTGTTAGAAAATAACTTTGGAAATGATGCAAGCTGCTTAATTTAATCCAATGCTGGCTGAAAACAATGGAATATATTTTAAAGACAATACTCAAGGAAAAATAACCTTTCGATACTTTTATTCATTTTCACCTTTGTACTGCCCTATTATTTCCCCATATTTTACATTTTCTTCTGTTTTGGAGAGAAAAATTTGAAAGATGTAGTTTTTTTTTGTGAAATAAATCTTTTATTCCCCTATGTTATATTTAGAATTACATTGGTCATTGTTTTGAATACAGTTTAGGCTTTGTTCCTTCACAGGTCCTTGACAATTGTCTTGCTGAACTTATTCCTTGATATTTTATCTTGCAGAATGTGAAAGAATTTTCTATTATGTAAAAAAATCAGAATGAAATTATTTCAAACTTTGCTCCTTTTTATTAGAATAAGAAGTTAAATATTCATGAAGACATAAATGTGTGCTGGAATCTGGAGTAAAGAAAAAAAAACCAAAATGTTGGAGGGACTCAGACTCAAGAAGCATCTACGGAGGGAAAGAAATATCAATGTTCTGGGATAAGTCCCTGCATCAGGAATAAGAGTAGAAAAGGAAGACATGAATATAAAGAGGAGAAGAGAAATGATGAGACAGGGGCTAGGGGGTGAGAGGTGAACTGACGAGAGATAAGGAATGATGGAGAGATGGAATCAGGTTGGGTAGAGGGAGTGCTGAAGTTGGGAGAACGAGGCAGGTGGGTGATGGAGGAAACAATCAAAGGGAAAAAGTGGAGGGATCGTACAGATGGAGACAAAGTGGAGGTGAGGAGTGGTAATACAGGTGCTACAAGTGTTGGAATCCGATAAGCTGATAATGGGAGCCATTAAAGCCCAAAACAGGCAGGTAAATCCACATGGTGCTGTTCTTGGACTACAATTCAGCATTCAACACCATAATTCCTTCCAGGCTCGACAGAGCGGCCTTCACACTGCCTTGTGTAGCTTGATCCTGGACTTCCTGTCAGATTGCCGGCAGGTGGTAAGAGTGGGCTCCCTCACCTCTGCCCTCTGCCCCTCAACACAGGTGCCCCTAAGGGTTGTATATTAAGCCCCCTCTTTCACTCATTGTACACCTATGACTGTGTCGCCACCCATAGCTCCAATTTGCTAATTAGATTTGCTGACAACACTACACTGATTACCCTAATCTCAAATAATAATGAGTCAGCCTACAGAGAGGAAGTCATCACCTGACACAGTGGTGTCAAGAAAACAACCTCTCCCTCAACATCGCAAAAACAAAGGAGCTGGTTGTGGACTTCAGGAGGAATGGAAACAGGCTAACCCCAATAGACGACAATGGATATGGGGTCGAGAGGGTGAAAAGCTTTAAATTCCTTGGCATTAACATCACAGAGGATCTCATGTGATCTGTACATACCAGCTATGTGGTGAAAAAGGCACAACAGCGCCTCTTTCACCTCAGATGGTTGAAGAAGTTTGATATGACCCCCCCAAATTCTAATAACTTTCAATAGGAGCACAATTGAGAGCACCCTGATGACTGCATCACTACCTGGTATGGAAACTGTACATCCCTCAGTCACAGGGCTCTGCAGAGAGTGGTGCAGATGTAAATGTGAACTTCCCAATATTCAGGACATTTCCAAAGAGAGGTGTCTAAAAATTGCCTTGTATCATTAGAGACCCAAGTCAGCCCAACCACAAACTGTTCCAGCTGCTACTATCCGGGAAATGGTTCTGCAGCATAAAAACTAGGACCAACAGGCTCCGGGACAGCTTCTTCCACCAGGCTATCAGACTGCTTAATTCCAGCTGACACAACTGTATTTCTATGTTATATTGACTATCCTGTTGTACATAATATTTCTTATAAATTACTATAATTGTACATTGCACATTTAGACAGAGACATAACATAAAGGTTATGAAGGATGTAAGTAATGAAGTCAATTCAATTCATGAGGAACGGATCTGGTATGTGAAGTGTTTGTGTGCATTGTAACTGGATGGGACCAGAAGGAGGTGTGAGGAGCAGTGACAAAACGGGTGATTTGGGTCCATAGTTAGATATGAGAAAGGCAGCAAAACAGGCAGGACCAGGGATGAGTTAAATTCGAGAAAGAGGGGAGCAGGGGGTAAAGGTGATCAGTAATTGGAAAATTCATTGTTCATGCTATTGGCTTGTAGACAAGCCAGGTAGGAAGTGTAATAGACAAGGTTGGAGGAGGTGCATGTAGACTTCACCTCATTTTGATGGGCTCTTTTTGGTCCCTGAATGGTGTTGATAGCAAGGTGTGGAACAACTATTTTACTTTCTGTGTTTGCAGGGTATGTCATGAGAGACCAGGGAGGGATGGGCGGGGAGGAATGAGTGGACTAAGGAATTATGGAGTGGGTAGCCCTAGCAGCAGATGGAAAGGGGTGGTGTGGGATAGATTTGAAGAGTGATGTGATACTGTTGCATCTAGCAAAAATCATGACATGTGTACTGGATGTGGAGGCTAATAGGATGAATGATGAGGATTAAGTGACTATCTCATCCGTTTGCATGGGAGGGGTAGGGGTGAGAGCAGAATTCCATGAAAAATGTGAGAGAGGGCTCCATCTCTTCCTGAAAAAGAAGGACATTTTAGAATTTCTGGAAAAGAAAGTCTCATCCTGAGAGCAGATACAGCAGAAAAGTAAAACCTGAGAAAAGTGTTTGGCATTCTCACAAGAAGACAGAGTAGGAGGAAGTGTAGTTAAGGCAGCTGTGGGAGTCAGCTGGTTATAATACATATCAGTGGAAGGTTTGATAGAGACAATGAGATCCACAAAATGGTGAGAAGTGACAGGAATAATCCAAGGGAAATTGAAGTCTGGTTGGAAGCTAGTATCAAAGCTGACAACATTGATGAGTTCCACACAAGTACATTTCTCATAGTAAAGGAGAAAGGCAACATCTTTAATTTATAGGAAGTGAGAGATTTACATGTACCTCCTACAGCCTTGTCTACTGCATTTGGTACTCCAGTTATGGCCTCCTCTACACTGGCTAGACCAAGAACAGATAAGGTGACTGATTTACAAAGCACCTATGTTCTGTCCACAGTGGCCATCCAGAGCTCCTGATTGGATGCCGTTTTAACTCTCCTTCTTATTACTATGCTGACGTGGCAGCCTTCGGACTTCCCCTCCGTCACAGCAAAGCCAAATGCAACTTGAAGAATGACATCTCATAGTCCGTCTGCCTATACTACAATGAAAATGTATGGATAATATTCAAACAAGAGGACATGAGTTGAGAGTTAGGGGGCAAAAGTTTAAGGGTAACACGAGGGGGAATTTCTTTACTCAGAGAGTGGTAGCTGTGTGGAATGAGCTTCCAGTAGAAGTGGTAGAGGCAGGTTCAGTATTGTCATTTAAAGTAAAATTGGATAGGCATATGGACTGGAAAGGAATGGAGGGTTATGGGCTGAGTGCGGGCCAGTGGGACTAGGTGAGTGTAAGCGTCGGCACGGACTAGAAGGGCCAAGATGGCCTGTTTCCGTGCTGTAATTGTTATATGGTAATATGGTTATAATGAATTTTCCACTTTCAGTTCGATCTTATCCCATGTGTTCTCCTTTCTCTCTCTTCTAATCTACTTCTGCTTTTCTTATTTTGTTCCTTTTCCCATATATACTCTGCAGCCCCTAATTGCCCATTTTACTCCCCCCCACACTTCCTCTCTGTTTGCCCATCACCTACAAGTGCCTGTCTCACTACTGTCCTCTCCTCTTTATAACTGCTGCTTTCCTTTTTCATTCTCAGTCCTGATGATCTTGAACTGTAACATCAACACCCACTTTGCTTCCATAGACGCTGTTTGATCTACTGAGCTCCTCTAGCAATTTTTTTGTTCCAGTCAAACATCCATGTTTATCACTCTGAACGATCAATAGACTAATGTGATCCGACAAACATGCAATAAACCTGAACCTTCGATCATGTGACATCAAGGGCAGCTGGAAGACTGCAATGCCATCACCTGCAAGTTCCCTCTCATATCCCCTCACACCACTTAACCCCCAGCTGCTCTTCATTGCATTTGGAAAAAATGACTATTTCTTCAGATATAATCACCAAAATTCTGGAATTACTAGCAGCAATATGGATTTACTTTCTCAGTAATGTACCTCCTCATTGGCAATAAGATGACTTCTTATTGATGATATTACTTTCTCACTGGTAATAAGATAACTTACTATCTAATTTCCTACTTTTCATTTAACAGGGAACTTTGAAATCAGGGTCTTCTTAACATTTCTTGAGATTTACGGACATGTTTGCTTGTGCAGAGTTTTTGAGCTTAGGTGCCTAACAATCAGATTCTGTGAGAAAGCATACCTCAGTGATTTGTAAAGAGGACTGTATATAACTGTCTGCTTTTTTGTGAAAATCTAAATGATAGTCAACTATGATGTTAATATCATTTAAAGAACCACATAAAAGCATTTACCGTAGATTCCGGATTTTAAGCCGCTACTTTTTTCCCACATTTTGAACAGCTTTGAACTTTGCGGCCTTTAAAACGGAGCGGCTAATACATGATTTTTTTCATGCCGCCTCGTAAACATTTTGCCTCATAACAGTAGACCAATAAAATTGATGAGTAGTTCACAGAGGTCCAATGAAATTGTACGATAAATCAAGCGCACTTTCACAATTAAATTATTGTAAATCAGTCATTTGTACTCACCCTCATCAACATGGAAAACACTCGAAGAAAAGCATTGTGCTGCCTTTATGGCAGTTACTTAGTTTATAATATTTTCGCTTAGTAATTCATTTTCTAGTTAAAGTTAGAAGAGTTTTAACTATATTTGTTTTCTGTACTACATCGCAGGATGCTATGACGTCACACCCGGTTTCGCGGTGTCTTGTGGGAAAAATACCGTTTGCGATGAAACGGGACGGAGGGAGGGAGCGCATTACGCGAGCGGCTTTGGATCTGAGCGAACGCTGCTTTTAAGTTAAAGGCGATCAATAACTTTTCCTGGTAGGCTGCAGTATATATATTTTTTACCAGTCGTTAGGAGATATTGGAATGTTGTTCAGTAAAGAAGTATACGCAACGTATATTTAAAAGTAGCCGCGTTACGGGCACGGTTCGAAAAAAAGCATTTGCAATATGTATTTGTTTTTGTTACCATATGATTTAATTAAAAGTTAAAAAATCCTCACGTGTAATATCTTTCTGTGTAAATATCTCATATTACAATGTGGGACACCTGCGGCCGAAAATCCGGTGCGGCCTTTACAATTAAAAAATTGATTTTATTTCTAAAATTAGAGCCAGCGGCTTTTAATCAGGTGCGCTCTGTAGTCCGGAATCTACGGTACTTTGTTTACAGCATTAGCACAACATAAGACATACGATTTTCTACAGATGCTGGAAATCCTGAACAACATACACAAAATACTGGAACAACTCAGCAGGGCAGACAGCATCTATGGAGAGGAATAAACATTTGACGTTCTGAGCTGAGACCCTTCATCAGGACTAGAAAGGAAGCGGGCAGAAGCTGGAATACAAAGGTGGGGTGGGGGGAGCAGGACAAGTTGGTAGGAAATGAGTGGGTCCAGGTGAAGGGTAGGTAGGTGAGTGAAGAAATCAGGATGAAAGGGAATGATGTGAGAGGCTAGGAGGCAAAAGGTGGAAGAGGCAAAGGGCTGAAGGGACATGACAGGAGATGACAGTTGACCATAGAATGAAGGAAAGGAAACGGGGAACCAGAGGGAGGTGATGGGCTGATTGTTAGAACGGGGGGTGGGGAAGAGAAGGGATGGATGGGCTACCAGAAATATGGAAATCAAAGGGTGGAGAGGAAACCAAAAAAAATCAAGGGGAGACAGAATACGAGGTGCTGCTCCTCCAACCTGGCATCTGTGGCTGTAGCGGAAACCATAGACTGACACAGTGATGTGAGAATGGGAAATGGAATTGAAATGGGTGGCCATCTGGAGAACTTGGCTGTTGTGGCAGATGGAGCGAAGCTGCTGAACAAAGCAGTCTCCCAATCTCCATCCAGTCTCACTGATGTCCAGGAACACCAGATACAAGACATCACCCCAACATGTTCGTACTGCCTCACAGGGAAGGACGGTTTAGGGCACTGTATGGTGGTGAAAGTGGAGGTATAAGGGTAGGTGTAGTGTTTAGTATGGTTGCTGTGATGGGTAGCAAAGGCAGATTGGAGTGGACAAGGGAGTAATGGAGAGAGTGATTCCTGTGGAAAGCAGTGGATTTTGTCAGTTGGGGGGGGGGGTTGTTGTTTTGATCGGGTGAAGGAAAGATGTGCCTGTTGGTGGAAATTAGATTGGAGAAAGCAGAAGTTACGGAGCATGATATGTTACATCAGAAGATGGTGGGGTTGTAGGTGTGGACAAGGGGAACCCTGTCTCTGTTATGTTGATAGGGGTTGGGGTGAGGGCAGATGTGTGGGAAATGGAGGAGAGACAGGAAGGAAATAAAGTGGAAATCTCAGATGACCTGGAACAGAAAGCCTTATACTATGAAAAGAGTGCAGCAGAGGCAAAGGAACTGAGAGAATAATCTTCTCTTACACGTGACAGGGTAGGAGGAAGTGTAGTCAAGATAACTGTGGAAGTCAGTGGGTTTGTAAAGATGTCAGTAGATTATCTGCCTCCAAGAGAAAGGAGAAAGAGGAGTCAGGGATGGACCAACTAAATTAGAAGGCAGGGTGGAAGTTGAAGGCAAAGTTGTCAACTTTTGACAAATTGACTATGCCAATTTCCAGCAAGATGTTGGCCTGACTGGTCACAGCTGCTTCTATCAACAAAAAGTGCTACTGTTCTTAAACATACATCTAATGATTGCAAGATCCTACCATACATTAAGAACTCAAAGGATTGTAGGTCTACACCGTCAGGGAGTTGCTCGCTGGTGGAGATAATGAAGGAGCTGTGCAACGTGCTGCTGCCTGAGCTGATGGAGGCTCACAGTCAATGAACGAGTGGCCAACTTGGTCACTTTCTTGTGATCCCAACACCACTTTGAACATGGCCACTGGGAGATCCCACATGTTGGGATCAGTTACTATGTTCAATGCTCCTGGTGTTGTCTCCTACAAATCGGTGAGACCCAATGTAGATTGGGAGATCGCTTCACTGAGCATCCGTCTGCCAGAACAAGCAGGATCTCCCAGTGGCCACCTGTTTTAACTCCACATCTCATTCCCACTGCGATATGTTCATCCATGGCATCCTCCACTGTTGGGATAAGACCACACTTAAGTAGGAGGAACATTCCGTTTGGGTAGCCTCCAACCTGATGGCATGAATGTTGATTTCTCAAACTTCCCATAATGCTCCCTGTACCATATAGCCTATAGTATAATAAGGGACTTCTTTATGTTTTAGTAACATGTCGCTGAATGTGCTATTAGGCGCATATTGAGCATGCGCTATTAGGCGTGTATTGATCTGTACGCGTGTGCCAAGTTCGGATTATGCTAGTAAAGAACCATGAACCTTAGCTCCTGTCTCCAGTGTTTTTATTAATAGCATTGTTGTGTAGCCAGGCCACATACGCAACACTCCCCACCCCTTTCAACATTTCCCATCCCTTTCTCTTTCTCTCACCTTATCTTGTTGCCCACTTATCGCCTCCCTCTAGTGCTCCACCCTCCTTTTTCTTTCTTCCATGGCCTTCTGTCTCTTTCACCAATCAACTTCCCAGCTCTTTACTTCATCACACCCCCTCCCGGTTTCACCTATCACCTGGTGTTTCTCTCTCCCCTACCCCAACTTTTAAATCTACTCCTCAGCTTTCTTTCTCCAGTCCTGCTGAAGGGTTTCAGCCCGCAACGTTGGCTATTTTTTTCCATAGATGTTGCCTGGCCTGCTGAGTCCCTCCAGCACTTTGTGTGTGTTGCTTGAATTGAATTGAGTTGATGAAACTGATGAGCTCAGTGTGGGTGCCGGAAGCGGCACCAATGCAGTTGACAGTGCTGGGGAGCATTACTAGCATAATAGAAGTTTAATGGCAGAATTCTTAGCAGGGTGGATGAACAGAGGATTTTGGGCTCCAAGTTTGCAGATCCCTCAAAGTTGATAGGGTGGTTAAGAGGGCAGATGGTATGTTGGCCTACATTATCAGGGATTTGAGTTCAAGAGCCATGGTATAATGCTGCAGCTCTATAAAACTCTGGCTAGACTGGGCAGAGTATTGTGTTCAGTTCTGGTTGCCTCATTATAGGGAGAATGTGGAAGCTTTAGAGAGGATGCAGAGGAGATTTACCAGCATGTTGCCTGGATTAGATTACATGTCCAGTGAGGAAAGGCTGAGCAAGTTATGGCTATTTATTTGGAGTGATGGAGGACAAGAGGCAACTCCATAGAGGTATATAAGATGATAGGGGGCATAGATAGAATGGACAGCCAACACCTTATTCCCAGGGAGGCAATGGCTAGTACAAAAGGATTTTTTTAAAGGCTATTGGAGGAACGTATTCGGGGGGGGGGGGGGGGTGTTGGTACTGTCAGAATTAGGTTTTTTACGCAAAGAGTGGTAAGTGCTAGAAATGCATTGTCAGGGGTGGTGGTAGAGGTGGAGATATTAGGGACATTTAAGGGACTCTTAGATAGGCACATGAATGAAAGAAAAATGAAAGGTTATGGGCTGTGTAGGAAGGAAGTGTTAAATTGATTTCAGGTTAAAACATTTGGGCTGAAGACCCTGTAGTGTGCTCTACTGTTTTATGTTTTGTTCGATTTTCTAGTCTGATGAAAACAGAAATTCCAGAATGGTTAGAAAGGTCTGCTTTGATTGCCAACCATCATGTGTAATCCTCACTGCCATATTTGATTGCACCATACCAATGGAAGCACTGAGGTATAGAATGCACCAAGAATCAAACATGGGCTCGTTGCCACTACCCTGACTAATACGTTCTGTCTGGAATATCTAACCTGGCCCCTTTCATTTAAATGTATTTTCTGACTACATTAAATAAGGATAAATATAGATCCTGTCTGTGTTGATTTAACTATATTTATCTACATTTAGCTATATTTATGACTTAACTATATTAATCAACTTATTCAAATGCTTATTATATTGAAGTTTAACACACTAATTCAACACATTTAAGCTGCTCTTTAATGGCTGGATATCGGAGATTATTGAAATCTATTAAATAAGATTTTGAAAGCACCAGTTCTTGAATGCCCCTAGGGTGGTACTGGGAATGGGACCTCAGGATGCATAATCGAGAGACGTGAGTGTCACTCCACTCTTTAGGAATGAGGGGAGGCAAGAGACAGGAAATTATAGATCAATTAGCCTGACTGCAGTGGTTGGCAAGATGCTAGATTCCATTATTAGGAATGATGTTTTGGGATATTTGGGGACATGCTATAAATTGGTTGAAGTCAGTATGGGTTCCTTAAGCAGAAATTTGGCCTGACAAATCTGTTAGAATTCTTTGAGAAAATAACGGGCAGGATAGACAGAAGTGTATGTTGCTTATTTGGATTTTCAGAAGGCCTTTGACAAGGTGCTGCACATGAGGTAAGAGCTCATAGTGTTATAGGGTACTAGCATGGAGAGAAGATTGGATGACTGACAGAAGGCAAAGAGTTTGAATAAAGGGAGCCTTTTCTGGTTGGCTGCCAGTGACTAGTGGTCTTCCACAGGGGTCAATATTAGGTCTGCTACTTTTCATGTTATATGCTAATGATCTGAATGACAGAATTGATAGATTTCTGGCCAAATTTGCTGATGATAGAATACTTTGGTCAGACCACAGATGGAGTATTGATAACAGTATTGGACCCCTTATCTATGTAAGGATGTACCAGCATTGGAGAGGGTCCAGAGGAGTTTTACAAGAATAATCCCAGGAATGAAAGGGTTAATAGCTGAGGAGTGTTTGATGGCTCTGGGCCTGTACTCGGTGGAGTTCAGAAGAACAAGGTTTCTCATTGAAATCTATTGAATATTGAAAAGCCTAGATAAAGTGGACGTGGAGAGGATGTTTCCAATAGTGGGAGAATCTGGGAGCGGAGGGAACAGCCTCAGAATAGAAAGGCTTCCCTTTAGAACAGAGATTAGGAACTATTTCTTTAGCCAGAGAGTGAAAAATTTGTGGAATTCCTTAGCTGTGGAGGCCAAGTCATTTGCTATTTTTAAAGTGGGGATTGATGTGTTCTTGGTTAGTAAGGGTGTCAATGGATATTGGGAGAAGGCAGGAGAATGGGGTGATGATGATGATGATGATGATGATGATGATGATGATGATGATGATGATGATGATGATGTTGACTCAGGCCTGAGAGGTCAGCATTGGTCATTTTCATGCCTTACAAGGCGCGGAACGAAAGACTGTGTGACGTGCCACTCGTCACTCAAGAGGTTGGAGGGAAAATAAATCAGCCATGATTGAATGGTATAGCAGACTCAATGGTCTGATTGGCTTAATGTCTTATGCTTTTCTGATTGTTAATTGTATAGACTACCACCTTTCTGGTATGGCCATTGGATCAACGCCACAGGATAACAGGGAAAGTGCGGGTGGGGAGTGGGGTGGTAGGCTGGATTGAGCAGTACCATCCATATTATGATTCCTCAGAGCACTTGGGGAAAGGTTTAATTGATAATATATTGGATTGTGATCTGGGAAGTGGATGTGACCCAAAGTAATATTGTTGTCTAGCGTGGATGTAACGGGCTGAATAGCCACTTTCTGAGCAGTAATGTTTTATTATTTATTCTCTGATTTCACATTTCCAGTCTCTTTACTCCTTTCCTGCCTAGTGGGATGTAAGCTTGCCATAAAATCACACCTCATCTTTCACTCAGACACGAGAAGATTCCCGGCAGCCTTTAAAGAGAATGCACACGGGGGCAGGACCCAACTCCTACTGCCTGAAAGGATATGACGAATAAACCTTCCAAATAAATGGCAGCATGACCACTGAGAGGGTGAATGAGTGACAAATTAGGGTCTTTACGTCAGCTTGATAGGCGATTGCTTATTTCAGTTTGGCCTTCCAGAAACATTTTATCCTTAGAGACCAGCAAGCTGCTTCATCTGCCTTTCCACTTGAAGGCACAATATTAGCCTTGCTATTGTGTACAAAACCTTTAAAGAAGGAGAAGACTTCTATTCATATAGCACCTTTCAAAAGCTCAGGGTTGCATAAAACACCTTAAAACCAACCATGTACTATAGTGGTATAGCATCTTTGTACTGCAAGAAAATGTACAATAAACAGTCACAGGTAGCAATGAAATAAATCATTACATAATAGGCTTTAGTGGTATTCTTTGAGGCCTGGGTGCCAGCTTAACACATCACTTCAGATGGAGCAATGAAAGCAATTATATCAAAGTTGAAAGTTGAAAGTAAATTTATTTTCAAAGTACAGAAATGTCACCATCCTTGAGATTAAATTTCTTGTAAGCATTGATAGTAAATGGAACGAAACACAACCGAATCAATTAAAAACACACAGAGCAGAGAGACAACCAACTGTGCAAGTACAAAAAGAAAAAAAGTAGACAAACTGAGCAATAAATATTGAGAACACAATTTGCAGAGTCTTTAAAAGTGAGTCCATAGGTTGTGCAGTTAGTTCAGTTTTGGGTTGAATGATGGTTGAGGGGTAATAACTATTCCTGAACCTGGTGGTGTGGGACCTGAGGCTCCTGTACCTCCTTCCTGATGGCAGCAGAAAAAAGAAAGCATGGCCTGGATGGTGGGGGTTCTTGGAGATGCTGGTTTCCTGTGACAGCGCTCCTTGTAAGTGTGTTCAATGGTAGGGAGGGCTTTACCTGTGATGGACTGGGCTGTATCCACTACTTTCTGTAGCTTTTTTCATTCAAGGACATTGGTATTTCCATACCAGGCTGCGATACAACCAGTCAGTATACTCGCGCATCTATGGAAGTTTGTCAAGATTTTAGATAACATGCCGAATCAATGCAGACTCCTAAGAAAGTAGATGCACCACCAGGCCTTCTTTATAATGGCAGTTATATGCTGGACTAAGATTTCAGATCCTCTGAAATGATAACACAGAAGAATTTAAGGTTGTCGACTCTCTTCACCTCTTATCCTCTGATGAGGATGGCTTATAGATGTTTGTTTTCCTCTTCCTGTAATCTATAAACAGGTGTTCAGTTTTTCTAACATTGAGTGAGAGGTTGTTGTAGAATCACGCAGCCAGATTTTCAATCTCCCTCCTATATGCTGATTCATCACCACCCTTGATTCGGCCCACAACACTGATGTCATCAACAAACATAAATATGGCATTGGAGCTGTGCCCAGTCACACAGTCTTAAGTATAAAGTGAGTATCGCAAGGACCAAGCTCACAGCCTTGTGGTGCACCTGTGTTAATGGTGATTGTGGAGGAGATGTTGTTGCTAATTTGAACTGACTGGGGTCAGCAAAGGAGGAAATGTAGGATCCAGTTGCACAAGGAGGTATTGAGGCCAAGGTATTGGAGCTTATTGATTATTTTTGAGGGGACGGTAGTAGTGAATGCAGAGCTACAGTCAATAAAGAGCATCCAAGTGTATACATCTTCACTGTCCAGATGTTCCAGAGCTGAGTGGAGAGTCAATGAACTGACACTGATGTTGACCTGCTGTGATGGTGGGCAAATTGGAATGGAATCCACGTATCTCCTCATGTTTGATTACCAAAATCTCAAAGCGCTCTGTCACAGTGGAAGCAAGTGCTACTGGATGGTAATCATTGGACACTGGTATAATTGAAACCTGCTTGGATCAAGTGGGTACCTCAGACTGCTGAAGTGAGAGGTTAAAGGTATCAGTGAACACAATAGCCAGTTGAATAGCACAGGTCTTCAGTAGACATTCAGGTACCCAGCCTGGGCTGAATGCTTTCTGTGGGTTCAACCTTCTGAAGGATGCTCCCACATTGGCCTCAGCAGCTGAAACCACAGGATCATTGGGGGCTATGAGAGTTCATGATGTTGCCTCCATATTTTGATGGTCAAAGTGAGCATAAAAGACATTGAGTTCACCTTGTTGTCACATTGGTTTCACTTCGTAGAAGAGGATAGCATTAAAACCCTGCTACAGCTGTCAAGCATTCTTCAGTGATTCAAGTATGGTCCAGATTTGCCACTTCATACCTAATGTGGCTTTCCAGAGATCGTATCTGGCCCTCCTGTATCTTACTTAGTCACCAGACCTGAACACCACTGATCGAGCCCTTAGCAGACACATATCTCTTGGCTCATCAAGGGTTTCTCTTTGGAGAAGACTCTGAATTGTTTTGTGGGGACACACTCGTCTGCAGCTGTCTCTATAAGGTCTGTGACCACTGTGATGCATTCCGTCAAACCCTTTGATGAGTGCTTTAACATGACCCGGTGCACTGACTCAGAGCAGTCCCATTGCTACTCTTCGGCCTCCCACAACCATAGCAGAATAATCCACGAGTAGGAGTCATCTTCATGTCAAAATGAATTATGTGCTCATACCTCTCGACTCAGATGTGAGAGAGTTATCATGGTGCCAAGTCTATAATTTGTATTATATATGTTTTAGTGCAGTGGTCCCCCAAATGGAATTGAATTATTTTTCCCTCTCTATTGACTTCCTCCTCTTGTTCTACTGCTACAGTATTGTCTTGCAGAATATTTCTCTGCAGGGATTTTATTTCCATAAATACAAAAGAAGATGAGCAAAACTGTAATACAGCCCAATTCTTTCTGATCTGTAACCTTTTACTCTCTGTGGTACTCCCCATGATACTTAATGACAATTAAATGAAGTAAACCTGCAGATATATTTTGCATGCCATGCACTTAGTGAAACCTAGACTATAGAAGAAGTGCTGTGGAGGTACAAATGCCATTTATTTAGCTTTAGATTAATGCCTCTGTTTAAAATGTCAGTAAGAAAAATGATTCAGATGTCTCGGCCATCAACATGATAACGTCTCCCACAACATTTTTCAAGGCTGTATGAAGAAAATGGGAAAATAGAATAAAAAGAAACTTGATGTGTTGGGCTGGAGCTTTAGTTTAACAGTCACTAACAGTCACTAACCGCTTTATTGCTCTTTTACCAGCATTGCACAGTTCCAATCACCTGTAAGACCTGGATGGATCTTGCACAGAAAGAATACTTTGGCTTTATTAAAATATCATGTTTAAATAATAAATAAATAACAATCTCATTGAGCCCGGGTTAGTAGTTCTTTGTGTGGGTATTTAAAACTTGCATAGTAATGGATCAAGTGGTTGAAGATAATTGATGCAATATGACTGCAATAATTTACTGCATTACAATGTAGTTCCTGATTATTTAATATATATAATGAATGTTCCTCATATGTCAAAAAAAATCTTGAATGCATTTATCATATTGGCAATATATTTAAATACAAAGAAATAAATTCCAAACACTGGCAAAACTAAGTAGATCTGTCAGTATCTGAACAGAGCAAAATACAGGTTTAGACCATTTATCACAGCTGTAAGCTAACCATGCATGTATCTTAATAAATACTGAGCAACATTAAAAGGAAGGAACAAATACTGCAACCAGAAGAAGTGAGCCAGAACCACCAACACCTTTTGCTGAAAGGAATTTAGTGTTCAATGTAATGGTCTTGGAAGCTTAAAAGAGGAGAAAATTAGCTACTGATATAAAAGAGCTCACCTCAAGGAAAGAAAGAAATGCCTTCAATGGAATATGAAGCCTGTAAATGCAAGAAAATTGTGGTGGTGGGGAATGACTTAGAAAGTGGAAGAGGTTTGTAATATGGAAAATACATTAAGAAAAATCCTAACAGGTAAGAAAATGGGAATTGTAAGAAGTTCATTAACAACCTGAAACTGAAAATAGTTGTAAATCAGCAACTGGTCTATTAGAATTCCAAAATATAAATAAAGTCATTTGGTGCTGGGTGTTCACTCCAATGATTGCTTATTGTTGAAAGCCAAATGGACCCATGAAGCATCCTCATCATCCTTTAAGAAACTGAGACAAATCAAATAATTGAAATTGTTAAGTGTTACGTTCCTTTTCCTGGCATAAGACAGATGCAAAGCATGTTGGTTTAGCTGGCAGCAGCCAATCAATGACTGCAGTGTTGGAAAAGCCATTCACAATTGAGTCAGTGATGAACAAGGATGATGATAGGCCTGTCAATTCTTCAGTGTTCCTTGGCTGCCATGCAGAGGGAAGCTCACTTCTGTTCCTTCTTTCTAATTGTATTTGTGTGTGGCCAGGACGAGGACTGGTGTTCTTTCATTTCTGCCGTATTCTGAATTCCTCTATTCTTCAACTTTTGCCTTTATAGTTCACTCAGATTCGTTCTCCTCCCTCCATAAAAAAAAACAATAGCCAAGTTTTCTTTTAGATAACAAGCAATAAGTTCATTACATCTCAGGCTTTGTATATTATTTCAAAACTCACACTTTGCATGTTAATAGGTGTTCTGCTCTCTCCACCGTTTTACAACTCTTCCATAACATTCAAGCTGTTATTTATTTTATTCTTTACCTTGACTGCTTTTCCTTTGTTGCTTTCACACATTACATGACATTGCTATTGTTTTACTCAGTTCTACGTCAATGCACTATGTAATGATTTTATCTGTGGGAGCAGTATGTTAGACAAGCTTTTATACTGCATCTTAGTACATGTGACAATAATAAAGCAGTACAATACCAATTATGTTATTACCCATTCAAACATGGTTGCATTGATGTCTTAACTCTTTTCTCAACATGTTTCAATGTTGCACCTCACCTCCAGCAAACTTTCCACAGGACTGGAAGTAGCCTACAAAAGTAACTGGAAGGTACTCAGCCAGCAGCAAGTACAAAGCAAAACCAAGGATGCCCAAAGCCTCAGCCACTGAGCTGAATTGTATGGAGTCACTGCTTGTATTTGAGCATGTTCAAAGACAACACTGCTAACCTTTATATGAATGTTCTCACCCATATAATTGATAGTCCCTACACAAAATATTTGTAAAGCACAGGTCCTCCACTAATATATCTGTGCTGCACCACACAGACCTCTGACAATAAATATTAGTAGTGACTGCCTGGAAAACATGGACCACTTCTGACCTCAGGGTAGACATTGATGATGAAATTCAGTACTACCTTCAAAGCACTGCATGAACTTTGGCAGATTGAGAAGAGTACCTGATGATCAAGACCTGAAATCTGCCACAAATTCACTGGGCAGCAGTGACACCTACACTCTTTATGCTTCAGAGACTTGGACCACTGAGATCAGGTTTCTCAAGTCACTGTCAAATTATGACCAATTTTTTTTTCTCCACGCAGTCCTTCAATTTCATCAGGAAGACAAGTGAATCAATGTCTCTTCCCACGTACAAACTGACATTTCCAATTCTGAGAACTTAGTTACAGTTAATTGGCTTTGCTGAGCAGGCTAAATCACTCATATGCCACTAGGAACACTGGAAACAGATACCCATTGTGTCTTCTACAAAGGGAAGAATTTACCAAATAGACTGAGGAAAAGATCCAAACATCAAAGTCAAGTTTATTCATATTAGAACAAGAAATTGTATGCACAGATGCAATGAAAAACTTATGCAACATCTGCACACGCATATAACATCAGACAGGAAAACATAAATTAAATGCAATTTTTACAAGAAAGAATACAATCAGTACAAAAAACAAGGAATAATAAATAGTTAAAGTGATTATAGTGTTGCTATTCCGAGGTATTGATTAGGGGTGTAAAGGTTAATTCAAGAAGCAAATGGTTGAAGAGAAGTAGCTGTTCGTGAACCTTGTGGTGTGGCGCTTCAGGCTTGTACAGCCTTTGTACAATGGTAGCCATAAAAATATGGCCTGGCCAACCTTATGGGGATCTTTGATGACAGGTGTTGCTTTTTTAAGGCAGATTATACTGATGGGAGGGAAAGGAAGTGCCAATGATGTATTGGGCGGAGTCCACTTTGCTCCACAGCTTTTTATATTCCTGTGAACCCAAATTGTCATGATGCATTCAGTCAGGATACTTTCAAAAGTCCATTTAAAGAGTGCGCTGTAACATGCCTTCTGGGAATCTCTGGATCGCTGGAGAAGGAGCATTCTGAATGGTGCTGAGAGCCTCTAAGACCATGAATCAAGAGCATACAGAAGCCCTGGGTAGATTGAAAAGGAGAGCACTATCTGTCAAGCTCTCTACACACCCCATCAGCAAACACCTGCCCCAACTGTGGAACAGTTTGCAACTCCCACATCCACCTCAGAACCCACAAAGAGTAGATGCATATCATCCTCAATCCCAAGGGACTACAGACAAAGCAGATTTTATGTGTCATCAATTATCAGAGCAACTTGACTGTAGACACTATCAACTGCACGTTTAAGTAGGGGTCTACAAAATAACAATATTAAAAGCTCTTTATAGATACAACAGGGCCAGCAAGATAAGCAGCTCAGCTTAGAGGTGATTTCACTGACAATTTTCATGAATCAGTTGTCAACGTTTCTTGCCCTCCCTCACAGCCCGGACTGACAGAATCATGACATGTACTTGACTGTGTGTTGGATTCCACTTATTATGTTCAGTTCCATTGAAGTCAGTAACCAAGGGCAGATTTCTAGACCGGGGCTGCAGAGGTTATCTTAAGTAGTGAATTCTGCATACTTAAACCAACATGAAGACTGTCACACTTTGTTCAAAGCTGTGGTGCTTATAAGTTATAAATTATGATTATGATTTTATAACATGAACAGTGATTGTAAGTGATTGAGTGGTTTTATTAGATATGCAAATATGCACTATTTAAAGTATGACAGATCATAAAGATTCCTCACTTGTTTCTGTGGTTATTAATATTTTGATTAAAATACTATACATTGGTTGAGTTGCCTGTTTATAATTTTGTGATCAACAATCACCCAATGAACCGGTTATTAAGAATGGTCACCGGAATATCAGATGAAGCTGATTCACTTATTGAGTGACATTATGGAATCACTATTTTGAAGCTGGATGCTGATTTCCACTTCTAATTTGGGAAAAATGTGAAAGAGCAGAAAATGACAGCAAGCATTTGATGATCATTGTGCTGAAGCATTAAAAGAAGGACATTTGATGATTCACGGAAATGCAGGCTATCTATGTAAAAGTAATGCAGGTTTGAATATTTCCATTTTCATTCTTTATTGCTTGAGCTGGCTTATGGAAATTAGACTTTACACATGTTCTCCTATATATTTAAAATAATTTATTAATAATAATAATTATCATCAATAATGATTTATGCAGGCACAGCAGGCAGTGAAGAAAGCTAATGGCATGTTGGCCTTCATAACAAGGGGAGTTGAGTATAGAATCAAAGAGGTCCTTCTGCAGTTGTACAGAGCCCTGGTGAGACCACACCTGGAGTACTGAGTTCAGTTTTGGTCTCCAAATTTGAGGAAGGACATTCTTGCTATTGAGGGAGTGCTGCATAGGTTCACGAGGTTAATTCCTGGGATGGCGGGACTGTCATATGTTGAAAGATTGGAGCGACTGGGCTTGTATACACTGGAATTTAGAAGGATGAGAGGGGATCTGATTGAAACATATAGGATTATTAAGGGATTGGACATGCTAGAGGCAGGAAACATGTTCCTGATGTTGGGAGAAGTCCAAAACCTAAGGCCACAGTTTAAGAATAAGGGGTAGGCCATTTAGAACGGAGTTCAGGAAAAACTTTTTCACCCAGTGAGTTGTGGATCTATGGAATGCTCTGCCTCAGAAGGCAGTGGAGGCCAATTCTCTGGATGCTTTCAAGAAAGAGTTAGATAGAGCTCTTAAAGATAGTAGAGTTTGATTCCACAAACTCCCTTTCTTGGGGTTCTGTACCAACCTGATTTTCCCAGTTCATCTGCATGTTGAAATCCCCCATTACAACCACAGCATTACCTTTGTAACATGTCAATTTTAGCTCTTGATTCAACTTGCACCCTATATCCAGGCTACTATTTGGGGGCCTGTAGATAACTCCCATTAGGGTCTTTGGGACAATTTCTCAGTTCTATCTATACTGACTCTACATCTCCTGATTCTATGTCACCCCTTGCAAGGGACTGAATTTCATTCCTCACCAGCAGAGCCACCCCACCCCCTCTGCCCACCTGTCTGTCCTTTCGCTAGGACGTATACCCTTGAATATTCATTTCCCAGCCCTGGTCCTCTTGCAGCCATGTCTCTGATATTCCCACAACATCATACTTGCCAATTTCCAACTGAGCCTCAAGCTCATCCACTTTATTTCTTATACTTTATGCATTCACATATAATACTTTTAATCCATTACTCCCGTCACCTCTTACACCAATTCCTATTGCACTTGGCCATACTCTCCAATCCCTTCCTGAGCTTTCTGCCCCATTAATTCTGTTGTCTTTCTTAACTTTTCTTATTCTCTCTTTCCCTTTAACTCGATCCTTATATTTCCAGTTTGTCTCCTCCCCCCCACTTATTAGTTTAAACACACCCGTGTTGCAGTGGCAAATCTGCCTGCCAGAATGCTGGTCCCCCGCCTGTTAAGGTGCAACCCGTCTCCTTTGTACAATTCGTCCTTACCTCAAAACAGATCCCAGTGGTCTAAGAATCTAAAACCCTGCTTGCTGCACCAGCTCCTCAGCCACACATTGAGATCCATTATCTCCCTGTTCCTGCCCTCACCAGCACGAGGAACTGGAAGTAAACCAGAGATAACCACCCTGGAAGTCCTGCTTTTCAGTCTTCTTCAGAGTTCTCAGAAGTCACTCTGCAGAATTTCTTTCCTCTTTTTCCCGACGTCATTTGTGCCAACATGCACTACCACTTCCGGCTGTTCACCCTCACCCTTGAGGATGCCCTACAATTGGTCCGTGATGTCCTGGATCCTGGCACCAGCATAGCAACACACCATCCTTAAATCCTGCCTGTTGCCACAGAAACCCCTTTCCATACCTCTCACTATGGTGTCCCCTACTACCATGGCTCTGCCTGACGTCTGTCTCTTCGGATTTGCTTCAGTGCCAATTTTTGACTTGCAGACCTGTTCGCCTCTCAGACTGGCAGTGTCTTCTATCCTGACAGCTTCCAAGAGGGTGAACCTGTTTTCAAGAGGCACATCCCCCGGGATCTTCTGTACTTCAAGCATCCATCCCTTCCTCGTCGACGCCCCCTTTCTCTCTTCCGGTATCTTCGGTGTAACGATCTCGCTGTGGGTCCTGTCCAGAAAACTCTCGTTTTCCCGAATGAACCTGAGGTCATCCAGTTGCCTCTCCAGTGCCCCAACACAGTCCTTCAGGAGCTGAACCTGGACACACTTTTCACAGTTGTAGCAGCTGAAGGCACCATCAGTGTCCCTGTCCTCCCACATCAGGCAAGCATCACACTGAATCAGTTTACCTGTCATCTCTTCACCACCTCTCACCCTCTCCAACTGCGGCGTAGTCTCCTCCCTCAGCCTCCTCGCCGAAGACTCTCGAGCCAAAGACTTGCACTTTTCTCACAAGGCACTTCCCTCGACAAGGCCGCTCCCCGAGTCAAAGCCTCAAAGCTCCACTCCTTTACTGGCCCACTCACTCACTGGCCGCTTTCCACATTTATTTAAAGTAATAAATTACTTTATGCTATTTGCTCATAACAGGATTCAGGATTATATTCCATTAGTTTAATTATGAATAGTATTAAAGTGAATATTTGAGTGAACTAATTATTGAGTGTATGAAGACTAAAGGCTGATTTATACTTCTGCTTAGACTCTACACTGTAGCCTCTGCCGTAGCCTATGCAAGTGGCTTATGCCGTTGTGAACATTTATACTTGTGCGTTGGTGTGTCTGTGTCACTCGACAATTCAACGCCAAAATGCTAGTTGGCTGTGGTGTTTCTATGCCTCTGTGTTGAGTTTCTTTGTTCTGAGTTCCTTCGTGTACTTCAAACAAGGGTGACTTTAAACTGAGCGCATCATTTTGGAGTTGGAGCTAATAAATGCTGAACAAGAGTTACTTGTATTGAAATTACTGCAACGCAGAAAAGAGAGAAGACGTCGGAGGAGATGATGTGTACGACCATTGAACGGATTGAGGCAGAAGGAGGGTGAATTTGCTGTGCTTGTCCGGCCACTGACAGACATGGATGAGGAAATGCATTTCAAATATTGGTGGAGAAGAAGAGGCAACCGGAAATGCGTAGGAGGAAATGCGATGCTACCAAGTAGACCAATCACAGTTGTTGCGGTCCGTCTGTATCGCCGCAACACGTAGTTACATTTTTGTGGAGGTGCGCGTCAGTCTACAGCGTACGGTACACGGAAGTATAAATTGGCCTTAATACATTACAAATAGCTACAGAAAAGTCAATTCCAACTGACAGAGAAATTACGTTATGGAAATTTCTCAGGAGCCAAATAACCTGGCACTGCCCATACAATCCATTGATCCCCCCACCAAAGCCATTTTTGTCATTTATTGACCTCCTATTAGAATAAGCACTGTCATCTGCTTGCCTGGGCTAAACATTAGCTTGGGCTTGAAATAAGTTCAATGTATGGAGAGGACTAGCATGCTAAGCTTTTCTTAGGTCAAGTAATCTGCAAGAAAGAAAAACAACAGATTTCTTTGAATGTCTTGTGGATTTTAACTGCACATCTTCAAAAGCAACCTGATAAACAAGCAAGAGTACTCTCAGATGGAAAGCCATTGAGAGAATGAGAGACACACACAAAATGCTGGAGGAACTCAACAGGCCAGGCAGCATCTAGGAAAAGAGTACAGCTGACGTTTCAGGCCAAAATATCGACTATATTTTTGTCCTAGATGCTGCCCGGCTTGCTGAGTTCCTCCAGCATTTTGTGTGTGTGTTGCGCACATTTCCAGCAACTGCAGATTTTCTCTTGTTTGTGAGGGAATGAGAGAGAGTTGATGCGGTGTTGTGAGGAGGGATACTCATTGTTCTGATGGAGCTCTTGGAGATTCATTGCTAGAGGGAGTGGGGTCACTGTTGGTCAGGCAGACGTGGAGTTTCAGTTGCAGGGAGGCAAAGATCTGACAATGGTCTTCAGGATATAATGTTGGCTGCTTGAAGGACAAAGTGATCATGCTCTTGTGTCAGTCTGATTGATTCAACAAGAGTGGGGTTCTAATGGTGGATGTGGTATATGCAGTTGCCAAAAATGATCAGCGGGATCTGATGATCATCATGGATTCCATTGGTATTCAAGGTTGTGCTGGGAGCTGATAGATCACACACCCACAATATCACAAGAAAACAAGAAAATAGAAGCAGGAGTGGGCCACCAGGCTGCTCAAGCCTGCCTTGCCATTTAGTATGATCATGACTTGCCTCAAATCCTCTGCTGTGCCAGCTCCCCATAGCCCACAGTTCCCTAAACTTTCAAAACATTACCAAATCCCATCCTAAATACTTCTGATGAGCTTACCTCCACTAGTTAGCAGGTTAGGCCCAGAAGAAATACACTCTCTGCTTCTGGATCAGAGGCAGGACCACAAAGGCGCTTTTTGCACTCAGTCCTTTTCACTTAACTGTGACTGCGAGTTTTCCCATTGCCAGGGAACCTCAGCCAAAACAAATTTAAAACAAAGTGATTGTTAAAACAAACACAGTTTTGTGTTAAATTATCAAATCACCTTCTACAATTGGCTGCCTACCCACATCTTCCCTCCTTTAATACGAAAAGTGTTTGGGAGAGAGGTGAGCTCCTGTTTCATATTTTATATACCTTAATTTTTGATATGATCTCAGTTCAACTATTTTTGAGCACCAATTTTCAGCCCGTTTTGCTCCAGTGAGTAATTCTTCATCACTCTCATGCTGTCCCATTCTCACACCCATCATGACTTATAAATGAAAGTGCACAAAGAAAATTCAAAGCAACAAACATTTTTGTGCAGTGTAATTTTTCTCCAGGTTTCCTTGCTGCAGTGTCCTGGAGTTTAACCTTTATTTTCTGGAGGCACCCAGCCAATTCCAGAGGGTTGGCAATGCTATTTTGTGTGTGCACTGAAAGCTCTGCCAACCTGCCAATCCATGTTTAATGTCACCTTATTTATAGTCAAATAAGCCAAGTCACAGCTTCCCATGTATGCTTAGCAATTTCCTAATTATCATGATATGATAAAAATAAAAGCACATAAATTCTCTCCTGCATAATTAACATTTGTGAATCAATATTTTTATTCAGATTTTCCAAAGTACTTAGGAGAGAAACTGATTTACCCTGAAAGCTGAACTTTGAGATCACAATATACAAGTCAAGTCACTTTTTATTGTCATTTTGAGCATAACTGCTGGTACAGTAACAGTAAAAACAAGATAACGTTTTTCAGGACAATGGTGCGACATGAAACAATACAAAAACTACACTAGATTACAGATCTACCCAGGACCGCATAAAGTGCACAAAACAGTGCAGGCATTACAATAAATAATAAACAAGACAATAAGCACAGTAGAGGGCAGTAAGTTGGAGTCAGTCCAGACTCTGGGTATTGAGGAGTCTGATGGCTTGGACTGTTACATAGTCTGGTCGTGAGAGCCCGAATGCTTTGGTGCCTTTTCCCAGACGGCAGGAGGGAGAAGAGTTTGTATGAGGGGTGCATGGGGTCCTTCATAATGCTGTTTGCTTTGCGGATGCAGCGTGTGGTATAAATGTCTGTAATGACGGGAAGAGAGACTCCGATGATCTTCTCAGCTGACCTCACTATCCGCTACAGGGTCTTCTGATCCGAGATGGTGCAATTTCCGAACCAGGCAGTGATGCAGCTGCTCAGGATGCTCTCAATACAACCCCTGCAGAATGTGATGAGGATGGGGGGGGGGGGGTGGGTGTGAGAGATGGACTTTCCTCAGCCTACACAGAAAGTAGAGATGCATCCATGCCTGTACTTTGTGTAGCAGGCAGGGCTGGCTTCCTGTAAGGAGGCACAACTCAAGGTTATCTAATGTATACATACTTTGATAATAAATGTACCTTGAACTTTGAGTACTTTTGGGTTATATTGTCGGGTAACAGTTCGTGTAACGCTACTACATTATTTTCATTTTTTGTTTTATATTCCACGTTTCTCGCTCGTTTTTTGTTACCATTTGCATGAATTGCTTTTTGTGTGGGGGTGGGTTTGATGTTTTCTTTGGACAGGTCCATGGTTTCTTTGCTTCGTGGCTGTTTATTTGGGGGAGACAAATCCTAGCGTTGCATACTGCATGCATACTTTGATAATAAATGTACTTTGAATCTTTGAATTACAGCAGCAGCAGCCTGGGTTCAGATCTGCTGCTGTCTGTAAGGAGTTCATACAGTCTCCTTGTGACCAAGTGGGTTTCCTCCCACGTTCCAAAGACATATGGGTTTGTAGGGTAATTGGTCACATGTGTGTAATTAAGCATCATGGGCCAGAACGGCCTGTTACCGTGCAGCATCTTCAAATAAAATAAAATGGTAAACCTGCGTTGTTTACTCTTTTACAATTTGTTGCTTGGAGCCTGAGTTGTATTCCTTTGTTCAATGCTACACACATTGGTTGTGGACCTTATGTTGACAGGTATCCAGTAATCTTCTTAAAGATAAAATACTCTGTATTTGAAATCCTTTTTCAAAAGAAGTCTGCCTTAATATTTTGACCCACGGCTGACTGTATAAAGTATCGTGCAAAAAAAGTTACAAGCTTCAGCTTTCAGACTCCTGTTAGAAGTTGTTGACAGGTGGGATGAAGTCCCATTTCAGCACAGATTAAGGATAAGAGGTAGCTGTGTATGGTCAGAGGGCTGTGAAAATACGTGACTGTGGAGTTCAAGGCCAAATGTAATGATCAGGAACACAAGAACAGGAAAATTAATGATTTAATGCAAGTTGTAAACAGGAGGAGTTTGGCTTTATATAGGAAATTCCACCAACTCGATACAAACCTTATTTGTTGCCAATTATTTCCATTACTCATCTATTCATCAGCAATTGATGTCAGTCTGTACATGATCCTCCACTTGGATGGTTTACCTCTCTCTTCCACATAGACCATTGTGCTCTTGTGCCAAGAACTCATATTTTATATCCATAGTGAGTAGTTATCACTACAGATGCCACATAAGACCTTAACACCATAGAATTATGCCACTCATTCCTTTGAGTCTGTTCTGCCATCTATCAGGGGTGATTTATTATCCCATTCAACCTAATTCTCCTGCCTTCTCCCCATAACCTTTGATGCCCTGACTGATCAAGAACCTATCAACCTTTTCTTTAAATATACCAATCGACTTGGACTTTACAGCCATCTATGGCAATGAATTCCACAGATTCACCACCCTCTTGCTAAAGAAATTCCTCCTCCTCATTTCTGTTCTAAATGGATGTCCCTCTATCCCGAGGCTGTATCCACTGGTCCGAGACTCCCCCACCATAGGAAACATCTCTCCACGGCCTTTCAATAATCAATAGGTTTCAAGAAATTCCTCTCCTCCCTCATTCATCTGAACTTCAGCAAATACAGACTCAGAGCTATCAAACGCTCCTCATACATTAACCTTTTAATTCCCTGGATCATTCTCCTTTGGTCCCACTTCAAATCCAGCACATCCTTTTTAGATAAGGGGCCAAAACTGCTCACTATATTCCAAGTGCAGTCTGACTAATGCCTTATAAAGCCTCAGCATTACATCTTTGCTCTTACACTCTAGTCCTCTCAAAATGAATGCTAACATTGCATTTGTCTTCCTTACCATACCCCAATCTGCAAGTTAACTTTCAGGGAATCCTGCATAAGGACTTCCAAATACCTTTGCACCTCTGATTTTTGGATTTTTTCCCTGCTGAGAAAAATGTCTACACATTTATTCATTCTACCAAAGTGCAAGACCATAGACTTCCCAACACTATATTCCATCTGCCATTTCTTTGCTCAATCTTCCAGTCTAAGTCCTCCTGCAGATCCTCTGCTTCCTCAACACTACCTGCTCCTCCATCTATTTTTGTAATGGCTGCAAATTCAGCCACAAAGCTAAAAAGAGTACAGCACAGAAAAGGACAAAAGCTTATGGAAGATTAATGTATTTGGAGGAGACTGGTGGCCTTCATGAGAAGGTACATCACTAAAATATAAACACTGGCAACACTTAAATCATTAGTGATTATGATCAAATGAAGACATTCTGCAGATGCTGGAAATCCAATGCAACACACTGGAAGAACTCAACTGTGATTATGATAGCTGTATTTCAAATCCTTAATCTCTCATTATGTTTCTCTCATTCGACACTCACTTCTGGTTTAGAAGCTAAAGGTGGTGTAAGCATGTGCTTCCTAACCACTCCTCTCTTCATTACACAATTAAATATGTCCCATGATCATAACAGGCATCAATGTCTTGGAATATTCCACTCGGGTAGAGACAAAGGAAGAAGACAGTGAAGGTGGTGATACAGAGATACTTGAAATTATCTTCGTAGTCACCAGTTCAGCTACTAACACTCTGCATTTTAAAGAATCGGATAGTGAAGGTTCAGCCAGGTGACAAAACTAACGATGGCGAAAACATTAGTGTAAATGTCAGTTCTCTTTACAACAAGATCACATTTTTGCTCACAAACTTAATACAGCATATTGTGCATATCCTAGAATCCAATTGCCCCAAGAGGGGGATAGTTGGTTCCTGGGCCACGACACAGCAGGCTTGTGATCATGGTTGCTACTTCGCAGCTTCTAGAGGTAACTTTATAAAAGGGTTTCTGATTATCATAGCATACCATCAGATCAGTAGATTGCTGAGGCACCATTGTAGGGAGTACTTCTGTGGAGTACAACTCTGCCCTCTTCTCTCGAGATGACTCCTATCTTACCATTTCGGGACCTTTATGTTGCTTATCATCTGGTCAATCTGAACTGTAGTCATCCATGCTGTGGCAGTGAAAGATGCCCCCTCTAGCCTTAGAGCTTCCCGAGCTCTTCCTCCAATATCACTGTGGCCTGCAGGCTCCCACCTCCCATGGCACAGGTTCTGGAGAAGCACCCTGTAGAACTATTAGGAGATTTACAGATGTACTAAAGATGGGCATGCCAGCAAAGAGGATGTTCCAGGGAGACTGTTGATTCTTGTATGCATTCAACCATGACAGAGTATAGATATGTACACTGGAATATGTATTTTTGTTTCTTTTTTGTTTTCTCAGAAAAAACAATGCAAGATCTGACTTGATTCAATAAGAATCACATCAGTAACAGAGGAAAAGAAGGCCTTTTGCACACTGGTGAAATGTGGGCAAGCTTATTGGTATCACTCATTACTTATTTCAGTTAGATTCTCAAAAGAAGTGTCTCTTTACAACATTCCTTTTTCTCCATGGTCCTACACCTCTACGCTCCTTCTTCTCCCCTTTAACACATTGTCCTCCTCTATATAATTCTCTTTAGTCTCCAGGTCATCTGGAATTTTCAAGAAGGAGGCCTACAAAATTACTCATGTTTAGAAACAATCTTGTTTTTAAATCAATTTTAACAATGCCTGACCATATCAGCCAGTCCACTATTATGAAGGAAGCACCAAAAATATGTCTTCTCAAGGTACTACAGGAACTAGCCTGCAGAACGGTTGATATTACCTTTATGTAGAGTGGGCAGAGGTCCATCATGACATCTAGTGCAACGCTCAGCTGCAGCAACTTTGAAAAGGAGTGCAGAATAGAATGCAGCAATCAAAAATATCAGCACTGGCATCAAATCAGATTCTGCTCTGACTGGTATTCTTATCTACCTGCTCTGCATGCTGGTGGACATGAGCATGCAATCTACCTGACCAGGATGGCATAGATGTCCCAGGTATATGTAAGCCCTTCTAGGAAGCCATTCTCTTTGTTTAGCAGGCTGCCGGGTGCCTAAAGAAACAGCGTACAGATGCTGACTTCACATCCTCCCCCGACTACACTTCAAATTCAAAATAGAAACAAATGGATCACTTTGGGAAACCAACCTAATTTCTTATAAAATTATTTTAAGAAAGTTTCCCATGAGAGCACGGTAATAACCATTCAATCTACTCAACTTCTGACCAAAATGCATTAAAAAGATTTTACTGAGTAACAAGATAAGGAAGCAATCAATATGCTTTCATCTGCTTTGAACTTTTCCCCAAAAAGACCATCAGGATATGATGCTTTACCTCTCATATTGCAACTAATGGTTTTCTAATCTGATATTCAGTAATATTAGAGTTTAAAACTCCATTTATTTCATTATGTGAACATAAATCAAAGACTGGAGACATCGCCATGACCTTATGCTACATTATTTATTAGTGTCTGTAGCAGCATGGTTTAAAGTTTCTTTCAAATAAATCCTTCGGTAAGATGATTATAGATTTTTAGGCTATGAATACTAGTGTATGACTGATACATGCATAATTGATGTGAAATATATATGCATTAGATTCTGGTTAATCGGTCCATCGGTCAATTAGGGCAGCTACTTATTTGGGACAACTCTAAATAGCTGAGAAAATAGCTGGGATTCCCTTCATCTATTTGGGACACTATGCTATTTAATTTGGACAGGAGTCTGTGCTGAACAGTTTTGAACTAGCGTCAATCATGTGAACGTCTGTGGCCATTCGACACTACACTGTGCATAGAGCGGACTGTTTTAAAATAGCATTATTTGCATGTGTTTTGTTACTGATAGTTGGCGAGAGATAAGCAGAAAGACATAAGCTGCAAGAAAAGCTGGAATTGTTTTGCTCGCTGCAGTTTCAAGCATTCATGCTTGGAGATGCCAGAAATGGCTGGTTGAAAATTAGACAATTTCACTATTTCAACAAGTTAGGCACTACAAAGAATTTGAAGGTGTCGACAATCATCTTGACTATTGCAATGGAAAAAATGAAGATTTGGACAAAGTAATCGTTGATAACATTGTGTGAAGTTAGTTCATTATCTGCAATAGGTGTCTGTGCTGATTTTGTTCATTTACAGTCAATGTGACACAGATTAATTCCTCTATCAGTAAGTATTAGGAACTAATGCACATCTGTAGTATTATTGGTAGTGTTCTAATTTGTTCAGTCTTTCAATTAAGCACATAATTTGTTGCTCAGTTTGTCTTTTTTCATATCTTTTTAACTATTTCCATAAAACTTTGTCTAAATGAGGCAGCTGCTTAATTGGGCCAAAATATACCTGTCTCAGTTTGTCCCAGTTGACCAGAATCCACTGCATTGCTATAATAAGCTTCATACTTTGATTACTTTGTGCCTGTGAGTTGGCATTGCTGCAAGGTTAGATGATACAGAAGTAGATGTTTATGCAGAGAATCCTGTATTGAAGTCAGTAACTTTACTTGAAAGAGCAGTATCTAGGTCTGGAACATTTAGTTCTTAAATTGATCTTTACACTTAAGTACACTGTACTGCATACCCTTTTGAGAAAGTGAATAAACAAAGCCTCTTCTATTTCAGACAAAGAATCTTTGACCTCAAAGGATTATTGTGTTTCTCTTTCCACATATACTTCAAGACTTCTGAATATTTTCAACATTTTTTTTAACTTTTCTTTTGTATTCTCAGCTCTTGCAACGTTTGGTTTTCTTGGCTCCCAGGTAATTGTAAGTATGAGCCTGTTACCAAACAATGAAACTTACAGAATGACAAGGAGATGCTCTTGCCTTTTTGAAAGCCTCTGCAGGTGCTGAATATAGTGAATCATCGCCAGTCAAAGTATTGTGCTCCAAGACACTTTTCACATTATTTCATATCATATCAGCTGCCTGTGAACTTGCCCATAGTTGTTGACAGCATCTCTCCATGTACTTGCATAACATGTCCTCCTTGGAGTACACCTGCAGAATGGTCCTGCAATCTACCAGTGGAGCTAGAAACATAGAAACATAGAAAATAGGTGCAGGAGTAGGCCATTTGGCCCTTCGAGCCTGCACCGCCATTCAGTATGATCATGGCTGATCATCCAACTCAGAACCCTGTACCTGCTTTCTCTCCATACCCCCTGATCCCTTTAGCCACAAGGGCCATATCTAACTTCCTCTTAAATATAGCCAATGAACCAGCCTCAACTGTTTCCTGTGGCAGAGAATTCCACAGATTCACCACTCTCTGTGTGAAGAAGTTTTTCTTCATCTCGGTCCTAAAAGGCTTCCCCTTTATCCTTAAACTGTGACCCCTCATTCTGGACTTCCCCAACATCGGAAACAATCTTCCTGCATCTAGCCTGTCCAATCCCTTTAGAATTTTATACATTTCAATAAGATCCCCCCTCAATCTTCTAAATTCCAGTGAGTATAAGCCTAGTCGATCCAGTCTTTCTTCATATGTAAGTCCTGCCATCCCAGGAATCAATCTGGTGAACCTTCTCTGTACTCTCTCTATGGCAAGAATGAGTTGTAATGAGCAACTGTTTAAATGGTCTCATCTATTAACAAGCAATTCATATCCATATCTATTGCCATCTTCCCTTGATGATCATTGATCATAACCATGAATTTGTAACCACCACTTGTAACCTGCGTTCATGGTAACGGGTATACTGTTAAACGAGCTGCACCATTCCAGGCTGTTGTGTGTTCCGCTGATCACTTTCAAACACTACAATATTAATCTTTCCCACCTAAATCAAATCTAGGAAATTCGGCATTTCTTCAGTATTACTGTTTGAAATAATCTATTGACAATGTGGATCAGGATTACTGCAAGCTGCACAGACACCAAAAGAGCTGTGCAGGCATGGCTCCAGGCCTCAGCTCTGCCTGTAGTAAGAGTGTAATCCCTAAAATGTTTTGAAGGTGGGCATCTGCACTTTACCTCTAATTGCCTTTGATAAGATAGTGGTGAGCTACCAACCTGGAGCACTGCTGGCCCCTTGGAAAAGATACCTCAAAAGTGCAATTAGACAGAGAGTTCCAAAACCTTCCAAGACACAAGAGTGATAAAGAGCAATGTATTTCCAGCTCAGGAGAGGATGTAATTTGGAAGAAAATTGCGGTCTTTGAGACTTCTATGCATCTGCTGTTGAGTCGTTCTATATGGCATTGAATGAATTAAAATCAAATAATGCTGGGTCTTCATCCATTTTATTTTTGCACTGTCTGAACAGGCTGTACTTTTTTGGTACCTAAAATGTCAAAGTGGACAAGGGTAAGGCACAGTGTGGATAGGTAGGAGAAAAGGCTACAGGCTGTGTTTTTACCCCATTCATAGACTGTAAATCAGAAGGCAGCATAAATTATGGACAGGATGTGATATGAAATGAGGATACCATCAGATTTGATGGATTCAGTCCTGGTACTAGTGCAACCTCACAAAACTGATACACCAGTGAAGGGTGGCATCATATTTCCACAAGCTACTGTGCTTGTTTCCTATGGTTAATTCCTGTTAAGCATCCCTTCCACATGCAGGAGGGAGGAAGACACCACTGACCAAAATTCCAAATGTTAGAGCAATGTGGGTAACTGTCATTGAATAACTGGCAGAATTTAGAAGTTGAAATACAGATATAATGCTCGTAACAGTGAGTGTGACGATGGGATGAAGCAATGTGAATGACAGCTATGAGACATGATTTATAAAGGTCATTGATGGGTGAGAGATGATGTGTGATGTATACATGGCACATTGAGCAATAATTGAAGCTGTAATTGCCATGACTGAAACATAATATTTAAATACACTTTTATTGATCTTTACCAGTGAAGTAAGGTCACTAAAAGTGTTATGACACTGTAGCCGAGGATTTGTTGCATGGCATTGGGTTATCTACTCCCCATGCTCTCTGATGGATTTGATGGATTTTCTGCTTCCTGCAAGTGCAGAACAAATATCTTTCTTCAGATTTCCTTCTCCAAGGCCTGCAGTACATACTTTGTAAAATGTAGAGCCAGGAATTCTGTTTACACATTTCTTCAGGTTTCCCACAACAGCTTCAGTTAATAATGCTTATTAACATCCTCTGCAGCCATGCTGACCCAACCCTTGAAGGAGCACCGACTGTCTTTAAGTAATGCGAGCTAGCTTCAACCAGTTCAAACTGAATTTGATATTGATGCCATACTCTGCTAGAGAACTTCACTCAACTTCACTTGCCCTTTCTCTGAACTGCCCCTACAACCTATGGACTCTCGTTCAAGGACTCATCATCTCATATTCTTCATATTTATTGCTTATTTATTAATCTATCTATCTATATTTATTTACTCATTTATTTATTTATATATTATATTTTTTCTTTCTTTTTGTGTTTGCACACTGGTTTTCCACCCCGTTAGTGTGGTCTTTACTTGATTCTATTATGGTTATCGGATTTATTGAATATTCTCACAAGAAAATGAATCTCAGTGTTGTATATGCTATGTACTTTGATAATAAATTTACTTTAAACTTTGAACTTTGAATGGTAAACTCAGACTGATTGGATGGGATAATGATAGAAATAGCAAGCAACCCTCTTCTGCTGGGTGAGCATGAGTTAATCATATCTTGTAATAACATCTACAGTTATAAATTTAACACATAAAGTGCATCACTGGTATTTAAAATACTTCTAGAATGCACACTCTTTTTGGTAAAACATTTCAGATAATAAAAGATGACTGAATTCTCAATTTATTAATTGGTTCATTAGTATAATATAACTATAAAATGCCTCCATCCAGCAACAGATCGATTAATCCTAATACTTTGCTTCAGTACTTTTATCTAACCAATGAAGGGTGAACTTGGTTTTCTAGTGCCTATCATTGAAAACTCCTGCATAACCAAGATTATTAAACAGACAAAATCACCTCAAACATTTACATTTTTAAAGGTATCAGAGACAGGCAGGTTGACATGCTGAAATAATATGCTGCCTGTACATGCTGCAGAACTCAAACACATCAAATTAATTTTCTTCATGCCGTCTAATCCTTAAACACTTGTGAATTTCAGAAGTCACCATTTTTAATGTGTGGAAATTTCACATATAGAAGCAGAAAAATCCTTGATATAATTTATCACAGCTAAAATTTCACTATGGCCTCAATAAAATACACTTCACATAATTACATCATCATTCTGAATTAAACCAGACCAATGGCTTCAAATCAACATGACTAATGATTATAAAATTGATTTTAAAAAGCCTTTACAGCTAAGCAAAATAATTAACGCTTTTACATAAACACATGAACTTTCAAAACTTTCCACAGCTTGTGAGCTCAAAAACCAAAAGCCTCACATATTTTCAAAGAAACACTATCCAGCAAACATAATGCTACCTGGTGTTTGTAAAACAGAATCATCCTAATTTTATATTGTTATTCCTTAATAGATTAGTTTGTCCTTTTTCTCTTAAACAGTTATTCACTTTCTGATATTTGCTACTCAACTCCATTTAGAAAAAAATGTCAATTGTGATTAATATATACCTCTGAATCGGCTGAACTGACCATTGTAATTAAACTGAAACTTTTGCTATGGAGCATAAATATTGAGACTGGACACCCAGGAGACAGTCATTAATAATGTAGTTCATAGTCTGCTCTGTACAACACCACCACTTCTGCAGGATTAGCTTCTTGAGCGAGCCTACACTCTTCTAGAGCCTATGAAAAGTTTGGGCCGAAATAACCAGCTCAATGTAAGTGAGTGTGGGATTACCCATCTACCCTGATAAAATAATGAGTTAACCTATACCGTGAAATTGCCCTTCTGTTAATGCCATTTTTTAGCAGGTTGTGAGCTTTTACACTTGATAGCTATCTCATATAATTTAATCCTCAGATCTTCACAGTCCAAACCTGCAAGATTGAAAAGATGTTAAATTTATCTGGCTCTTACTCCCCGAGGGTAACTTCAGGTTCCTTGGCTGGCTCATCACATTGTCATTTCTACGAGTTGATGGGCTGATTTTAGAATGGAATCAGACGTTAATAATCCAATGTGACTTTGCATCAGCCCAGCCTCTGCCAGAATATCACACACAAAATGAAATCTTCACCTGCAAGTCTATCAAAGTCATCTTAAGTATCAGGTGTTCCTGGTGCAGCCTCCTCCACATCGGTGAGACCTGACAGAGATTGTAGGAACACTTTGTCGAGCACCTTCACTCCATCCGCAACAAGGTGGCCAACCATTTTAATTCCAGTCCCTATTCCCATTCTGTTCATTGCCTCCTTTACCGCCATGATGAGGACATACTCAGGTTAGAGAAACAGCACCTCATATTCTTTTTGGGTAGCATCCAACCTGGTGGCATGAATATTGATTTCTCTAACTTCCAGTAACTTCTACCCCCACCCTTTTTCATTCTCCATTTTGACTCCTCTCATACCCCTCCTCACCTGCCAATCAACTCCCTCTGGTGTCCCTCCTCCTTCCTTTTCTCACATGGTCCACTCTCCTCTCCTATTCCTACTTCTACAGTCTTTCACTTTCTACTACCTCCATGCTTCTCACTTCGTCCTTCCCCCACCTCATCCACCTACCTTACCCCTCACCTGGCTTCATACAGCTTGTACTCCTTCTTCTCTGTCCACCTTCTTAGTCCGTTTTCTTGTCTCTTCATTTCCAGTCTTGATGAAGAGTCCTCTCCTGAAATGTTAACTCTTTATTACTCTGCCTGATTTGCTAAGTTCCTCAAAGCATTTGTGCTTTTTTACTCTGGAGTCCCAGCATCTACAGAATCTTTTGTGTCTATGCTCTGCTTAAATACTGCAGGCTGAATCTAATATTTTGCTATTAGCAAAGGTAATTCGTCATTTACTCCAAATTACATTGTATTGCCAAAACCCTAGTACATGCGCAGGAGCAGGTTGCATTCTTGCAGTAGCTAAGCATTAATGCATAAACCAAAACTGCTTAAAGCAATGGAAGATTTTTCTGTAAAACAAACAAAAATCAATGCCTTAGACCAGGGGACCCCAGCATGGAGCTCCATGGATCCCTCCTTTAATGATAAGGCCCCATAGCATGAAAAGGGTTGGGAACCCCTATCTTAGAGTCATATTGCATATGAACTTACCAAGTATTAAGCATCTATATACATTAATCACAAATTTTATTCTCTCCCAGAACCAACCCCCACCCCTGTCCAATCCCTACCATTTCTAAGGTTACTTACAGCAACCAAATTACCTGGTGGTGGCATCCGTCGGTCTCGAGAGACCATGGATCTGCACCTGGAGTTTCCAGGGCGCAGGCCTGAGCAGGGTTGTATGGGAGACCGGCAGTTGCCCAAGCTGCAGGCCTTCTCCTCTCCATGCCACCGATGTTGTCCAAGGGAAGGGCACTAGGACCCATGCAGCTTGGCACTGGTGACGTCGCAGAGCAATGTGTTGTTAAGTGCCTTGCTCAAGGACACAAACACGCTGTCTCAGCTGAGGCTCAAACCAGTGACCTTTAGGTTACTAGTCTGATGCCTTGCCCACTAGGCCACATGCCAACCAAATAACCTACCCATGCAGCAACAGGCAGAATGTGCAAGCTCCATACAAAGGTTCAAAGGTTCATTTTATTAACAAAGTATGTATGCAGCATGCAACTCTGAAATTTTTCTTCTCCAGATAGCCACAGAATGCAGAAAACCATAGAAGCAGTTTATACAGTAGTTTGTAGTACATACGGACAGCACCAGAGGTCAGGATTGAACCCCAGTCGCTGGTATTATGAGGCAGTAGATTTGCTAGCTGAAATTAAGTAGTGCTAATTAAGTGAGCTTTAGATTTGATCTTGCAAATCAGATATAATTCTTCAAAGAGACATTCCTTGCATCTGAAGTCAAATGTTCGGAGAGCATAGGGAGCCTTTAAGACTCTGCATGTGCAATGTGAGATACTGCTTCACCATTTGATGACCATTTTTATTGATAATGTCCTTGTCTTACAAGAAGTGAGTCCTGCATTGACCTCAGTAGCATTCACGTGGATACTTCAACAATAGGCAGCTACAAAAGTGTCAAGCTTCAGTATTTCCTCCCTAGACCCCTTTGGCTCTCTACACTTTCATTAAACAATTCCTTAATAAAAATTTTTGATCACCATTTCTTCTTATGGATCTGTGTCAAATTTAGTGAAATGATATATAGGCATTTACTACTTTAAAGGTGTTAAATACATGGACTGGCATAAGTGTTACGATGACAGCAAAAGGGCAGCTCGTACCACTTTCACTGGAGTTTTCTATCACTTCTGCCCAGTTTTAGATAGATGTGAGGCCCAAATATCCAGTCAATATTTATAATTTATTTTACAATTCCTGCATTGGCACTTAATGCTTCAATGTTACAGGCTGTTCAGGGAAGATAGTGAGTGACTAAGTTTCTTTGCAATAGTATCTCTGAAGAATCACAAGGAGAGTTGACCAATATTTTCATATTTCTGTTATAAACAACACTTGAATTGAAATCTCTGCTAAAAGGTCAACATTGCTCTTATGCATTATTGTTCACACCGTTACTTTCTGGCACTAGCAAAAAAATTTTTTTTCTGACAGAGAGTGGTTATTGGTAATGGTCGTTCAGAGAATAAATAAAAACAGTATTTTAACAAAACTACTTAATAGTCTCTTCCTGATTGAATTAATTGTCAGAACAAAATGCCTCACTAAAGAATGTGATGCAAGGTTGGTTGTGCATTGACTTATGCAATGGGCCCTGTTAACTATATGTATAATATATTGTTCTGCTTCTCACTATGTTGAGTGTTAGCACAAAACATGTTCAGGTAGGAGCCCAAGCACATTCATTATACTGGGACTTGGAGCCACTGCACTTTTCTGGTCTCTAAGCACAGTCAAGATCAATTGCTTTTTAGTATGCACTGTATTACAAAATGTCAGCTTGTAGACAAGCCCTTGTGGACCAAGATGAGGCGATGGGTGTTTTGTTTGTCTGAATTTGAATTATTGTCAGACATGCGGGCTGTAAATGGATGTCAGAATACCCACACAAACATTTCATCATTGAAACTTGTCACCGTGATGCTGATTTCACATCAGACAAAATGCAAGGCTCTTGAAAGTGCCACAGACCATAAACACCGATCTTCATTTTAAAGTTCATAATTGAAACAAATAAGTGGCCACATATCATGCACTGGCATTGTGGCTTGTTCTTAAAATAAAAGCTCTCGTCCTTTTCAACACAGCCTGTTGTGCTTGCCACTCAGAATGACATCCATCTTGTACTAATTCTTCCTGAGTTGAGAGCTAAACAAATGATATTTTGAGATGAATGCCAATTGCAAACAGGGGAACGAGTGAAATATTTACCTTTAAAATTAAAATGAAAAACCTGTAAACCAAAGTGAACAGCTTAGATCTTACTTCCACTTTATTTTTTTTGCTTTATTCCACAACAAAATTCTGTAATATTAGAATATTAGAAATATTTTTGAAACATTGTGCGATAATAAATCTAGCTTTGTTCTGAGCCAATGAGAAGCCACTCATTACTTCTGCTTGTTACTGAATCCAGAAATGTTATGTCAAGTGTCACTTTCTAAGTTGCTGAAAAGAGAAAAAAAACACCTATAATTAGATGTTCTATACCTCCACCACCACTTCCCACACCAGGATGGACTGACGGTTCTTTGCTCTTTCTGTGAAATGAAGAGCAGGCAGTCCCCTTCACCACCACTCTTGTTAGCCAAGCTGAACTTATTCTCACAATGACACATTCACCATTAACTCATTCATTTTCTCCAAATAAAAGAAACAAACTTGAAAGCTGTAAATCCAAGATATATCTAACGTTGTGGAATATGTAGAACAGTCCTAGTTTTAGTCCAACTTAGATCACTACCTTTGAATTGAAATTTATAATTTCAAAGCACTAGCAATAGGTCTTGCTATTGTAGCAAAGTTGAAACTTTCATCAGCTTTTCCACAACTTCCACCCTGCTCTCACTTTAAACTAATTCATTCCTGCCTCTTCCTATTCCTTTCTCATCTTCTGTATTTCCATTTCTGTGGATAGTTTAGTGTCCTGTATCTGTCGAAAGTCTATGAACTCCTATAGATATCTTGATCGCACTTCCTCCTATCATGTCTTAAACTAGGAATCAATTCCATTCTCCTGGTTTTACTATGTGCATTGCATCTATTTAACAATGACATTTTCACATCTGTTTACAATCTGTCTTCCTTTTTCCTAACCTGTTCTTTCCCCGTGCAATACCTAATGGGGGGAGGTTCTCAACAATGTTCGTTCCATTTCCTACAATCCTACTCTTAACGACCTTCTTCTCATTCAGATCAAAGAAAATGTTCCCTTCATCCTCAGCAACTACAGCCTTCATGTTCATCTACTCGTTGTCCATAATATTTGAACATTGCACCCACTGGATGCCTCTTCCCCTCCCGTCCCTTTTCAGTTTTCTCAAGGAATATTTCCTCTTGAACAGTCTGACTCACTTTTCCACCATAACCCACTTACCTTTAAATGGCAGCTTCCTTGGCAACCATAGTAGATGCATTCACTGTTTTTTTTTAAACCTCCTCCTTCCTGGCATTCAGGAACCCAAACACACTTTCTACTGACAGCAGGTGTTTACTTCACATTTTTTTAAAAGTTAGTATACTGCATTTGGTAGTCAACATGAACTTATTCAACAATGGGGAAACCTTATCAGAATAAGAATCCAGTTTACTATAACTCACTTTCAAGGACTACAACTCAGTATTATTCTGCCCATCAGGGATAGTCAGGCATTCCTGATGAAGAGTCTCAGCCCAAAATGTTGTCTGTACTCTTTCTTTATAGATGCTGCCTGGCCTGCTGAGTTCCTCCAGCATTTTGCATGTGTTGCTTGAATTTCCAGCATCTGCAGATTTTCTCTTGTTTGTGCTCAGTATTGGTTAATTTACTTTTTAGATCTTTTGTATTTGCAGAGATGATCTTCTTTTGCAGATTGTTTATCCAATTTTCCTTGTGTGTAGTATTTCATTGATTCTGTTGCATTTCTTGGTTCTATTGTGAATGCCTGCAAGAAAATCAATCTCATGTGGTTGTTAATAAATTTAACTATTTATAATTTGTTCCTAAAATTATTTTGAACTTTGAAATTGAAACACTTAGGAAATCAAAGGCATTACAGAGTATAAATATAGAAATGTACTTTCAAGAGGCAATAGGTGCATTCTATCCTCCTCATCAGCTAAAATAATCCCATCTTCCAGTTGGTGGTCTGTAGCATTGTAGTTAAAGTGTGAAAAGTGCCCATCCAGAGGCATGCGTGCAAAGAGTTTCTACCTCAGCTGCGATTCAGTCAGAGAATTCCGTAATACTGACACTGTTTGAATGAAAGCAATTTCAACAAGCTCCAACAGTGTGATTTCTACTTTTGTCTCTCCTGGATAGTCATTCTTCCTTTGTGAGCCAAGGTGGTGAATGGTATTACACTGTGAAGGGCATTGTGATCGAACTTGGTTCTAATCTTTCCTATCTGAGCACAAGCACTTTCCACCAGGTTAAATTGGTAATTGAGAAACCTTGATTTTTTGCCCCACAATATAACAGTGTAAAAGAAAAGAAATCAATAGCTATGTGCTGAAGTCATAAAAGGATGTTAAGAAACAAGTCTTTTTTAGGGGAATAGAGGTATAATAAACAAGAAACTCAATGATTCTCCCATCTCAATCCTCTTCACTTAAAGGGGTGTGGACAAATAGTGAAGTACTGGATAACCTGCCACACAATATGTATAAAATTATGAGAGGTATAGGTAGGATAGATAATGAGGGTGGAAATGTCAAATACTAGAAGGCACAACTATAAAGTGAAAGGGGAGAAGTTTAAAGGAGCTTTTTGATAAAAGTTGTTCCTTTACACAGGATACTAAATGTCTGGAACATGGACAGGAGTGGAAGATGATATGATAGGAATATTTAATATACATTTAGACTGGAACTTGAACAGGCAGGGAATAAAAAGAAGTAGCCCATGTGTGGACAGGTGGGATTAGTTTAGTCAATAGAGTTCTGCTCCATAGTGCCATATATTACCCACAACAATTAGGCGAGGAGGGCCATTTTTATAATTTTCTTTAAAAATATAGCTTTAAATACCTAACAATCCAATTTTGAAGAATTTCATTATTAGCCTAATAAAGAAGAGGCAATACCACATGTGCCTGTCCTGTGTTGTAATGACTGTGGGTATACTCATGGTTCTGCCGCTGGCATGATTTCTTTGTAGAAGGTTGTGTTGTTTACAACTTTGAAATTAAACTTCTGATATGGAAAGTTTTATTAAAAGTTTCTAACTTCAAAAAAAGTCTTTCAGCAGAAAAGGAGTGCAATTGCTAGATCAAATGGAAATAAACATTTTTAAAAAAAGTTGGAAGCTCAAAGCAAACTGTTCCTCACCACTGACTCAACATGCAAGTTAATCTTTAGGGTATTCTGCACAAGGACTCCCAAGTCTCTTTGCATCTCAGATTTTTGGATTTCTCCCTGCTTAGAAAATAACCTACATATTTATTTCTACTACCAAAATGCATGACAATGCATTTTCTAACATTGTATTTCGTTTGCCACTTTCTTGCCCATTCTCTGAACCTGTCTAAATCATTCTACAGCCTACCTCTCTACTCAACACTACCCTCCTCTCCACCAACCTTCATGTCATCTGCAAATTTGGCAGCAATGGATGTACAGGAAGTACAAGATGAATATTTATACTACAAAAGTAACCTCACTTCTGAACAACTGGAAGAGATTGTTGCTAGTCTGCAGAACAATAACTGAAGTTTACAGCAATGAGAGAATTCAGCCCGTCAAAACAGCGATGGAAAATTTTGTGGACCAACTGAGAAAGGAAAATACGATATCAGAAGAGAAGCTGAAAATAATGGAGATTGTAGGTGGGATTAATTTTAGGTTTATTGAGAGAGAAGATTAGCTTTAGCTTTATTAGTAACATGCACATTGAAATATACAGTGAAATGCATTGTTTTAGACAATAGACAGTAGGTGCAGGAGTAGGCCATTCGGCCCTTCTAGCCAGCACCACCATTCACTGTGATCATGGCTGATCATACACAATCAGTACCCTGTTCCTGCCCTCTCCCCATATCCCTTGACCCTGCTATCTATAAGAGCTCTATCTAACTCTCTTGAAAGCATCCAGAGACTTGGCTTCCACTGCCTTCTGGGGCAGAGCATTCCACATATCCACCACTCTCTGGGTGAAAGAGTTTTTCTGCATCTCTGTTCTAAATGGCCTACCCCTTATTCTTAAACTGTGGCCTCTAGTTCTGGACTCACCCATCAGCGGGAACATGCTTCCTGCCCCCAGTGTGTCTAATCCCTTAATAATCTTATATGTTTCAATCAGATCCCCTCTCATCCTTCTAAATTCCAGTGTATACAAGCCCAGTCGCTCCAATCTTTCAACATATGACAGTCCCGCCATTCTGGGAATTAATCTTGTGAACCTACGCTGCACTCCCTCAATAGCAAGAATGTCCTTCCTTAAATTTGGAGACCAAAACTGCACACAATACTCCAGGTGGGGTCTCACCAGGGCCCTGTACAGCTGCAGAAGGACCTCTTTACTCCTATACTCAATTCCTCTTGTTATAAAAGTCAGCATGCCATTAGCTTTCTTCACTGCCTGCTATACCTGCATGCTTGCTTTCATTGACTGATGTACAAGAACACCTAGATCTCGTTGTACTTCCCCTTTTCCTAACTTGACTCCATTTAGATAGTAATCTGCCTTCCTGTTCTTGCCACCAAAGTGGATAACCTCACATTTATCCACATTAAACTGCATCTGCCATACATTTGCCCACTCACCCAACCTGTCCAAGTCACCCTGCATTCTCATAACATCCTCCTGACATTTCACACTGCCACCCAGCTTTGTGTCATCAGCAAATTTGCTAATGTTACTTTTAATCCCTTCATCTGAATCATTAATGCATATTGTAAACAGCTGCGGTCCCAGCACTGAACCTTGCGGTACCCCACTGGTCACAGTCTGCCATTCCGAAAGGGACCCGGTAATCACTACTGTTTCCTGTCAGCCAGCCAATTTTCAATCCATGTCAGTACTCTGCCCCCAATACCATGTGCCCTAATTTTGCCCACTAATCTCCTACGGAAGTTCAGGTACACTACAACCACTGGCTCTCCCTTGTCCATTTTCATAGTTACATCCTCAAAAAACTCCAGAAGATTAGTCAAGCATGATTTTCCCTTCATAAATCCATCCATACTCAGACTGATCCTTCGACTGCTATCCAAATGTGTTGTAATTTCGTCTTTTATAATTGACTCCAGCATCTTTCCCACCACTGACGTCAGGCTAACTGGTCTATAATTCCCTGTTTTCTCTCTCCCTCCTTTCTTGAAATGTGGGACAACATTAGCCACCCTCCAATCAGCAGGAACTGTTCCTGAATCTATAGAACATTGGAAAATGATTACCAATGCATCCACGATGTCTAGAGCCACCTCTTTAAGTACCCTGGGATGTAGACCACCAGGTCCCGGGGACTTATCAGCCTTCAGACTCAACAGTCTATCCAACACCGTTTCTTGCCTAATATCAATTTCCTTCAGTTCATCCTTTACCTTAGTTCCTTTGGCCACTATTACATCTGGGAGATTGTTTGTGTCTTCCCTAGTGAAGACAGATCCAAAGTACCTGTTCAACTCATCTGCCATTTCCTTGTTCCCCATAATAAATTCACCTGTTTCTGTCTTCAATGGCCCAATTTTGGTCTTAGCTATTTTTTTGCTATTCACATACCTAAAGAAGCTTTTACTATCCTCCTTTATATTCTTGGCTAGTTTGCCTTCGTACCTCATTTTTTCCTGGCGTATTGCCTTTTTTGTTATCTTCTGTTGCTCTTTAAAAGCTTCCCAGTCCTCCGGTTTCCCACTCATCTTTGCTATGTTATACTTCTCTTTTATTTTTATACTGCCCTTTACTTCCCTCGTCAGCTACAGCCACCCCTTACTCCCCTTAGGATCTTTCTTCCTCTTTGGAATGAACCGATCCTGCACCTTCTGCATTATTCCCAGAAATACCTGCCATTTTTGTTCTACTGTCTTCCCTGCTAGGGTATTGTTCCATTGAACTTTGGCCAGCTCCTCCCTCATAGCTCCATAATTCCCTTTGTTCAACTGTAATACTGACACATCCGATTTTCCCTTCTCCTTCTCAAATTGTAGGTTAAAACATAGCATATTATGGTCACTACCTCCTAAATGGTTCCTTTACCTCGAGGTCCCTGATCAAATCCAGTTCATTGCACAACACTAAATCTAGAATTGCCTTCTCCCTGGTAGGCTCCAGTACAAGCTGTTCTAAGAATCCATCTCGGAGGCACTCCACAAACTCCTTTTCTTGGGGTCCAGTACCATTCTGATTCTCCCAGTCTATCTGCATGTTGAAATCCCCCATGACAACTGTATCATTACCTTTGTGACATGCCAATTTTAACTCTTCATTCAACGTACACCCTACATCCAGACTGCTGTTTGGGGGCCTGTAGATAACTCCCATTAGGGTCTTTCTACCCTTAGAATTTCTCGGTTCTGTCCATACTGACTCTATATCCCCAGATTCTATGTCCCCCCCTCACAAGGGACTGAATATCATTCCTCACCAACAGAGCCACCCCACCCCCTCTGCCAGTCAGTCTGTCCTTTCGATAAGATGTATATCCTTGAATATTCATTTCCCAGGCCCTGTCCGCTTGAAGCCATGTCTCTGTTATTCCCACAACATCGTACTTGTGAATTTCCAACTGAGCCTCAAGCTCATCTACTTTATTCCTTATACTTCGTGCATTCATATATAATACTTTTAATTCGGTACTCCCCTCTCCTTTCATATCAATTCCTATTTCACTTGGCCATACTGTATGATCTCTTCTTGAGCTTTCTACTCCATTGATTCTGTTGTCCTTTTTAACTTTTCTTATTTTCACTTTCCCTTTAACTCCATCCTTATATTTCCAGTTCATCCCCTCCCCCCCACTACTCAGTTTAAACACATCCGTGTTGCAGTGGCAAACCTGTCTGCCAGAATGCTGGTCCCCCGCCTATTAAGGTGCAACCCGTCCCTTTTGTACAATTCATCCCTACCCCAAAACAGATCCCAATGGTCCATGAATGTAAATCCTTGCTTCCTGCACCAGTTCCTCAGCCACACATTCAGATCCATTATCTCCCTGTTCCTGCCCTCTCCAGCACGAGGAACTGGAAGTAAACCAGAGATAACCACCCTGGAAGTCCTGCTTTTCAGCCTTCTTCTGAGCTCTCTGAAGTCCCGCTGCAGCATGTCCTTCCTCTTCTTCCCGATGTCATTTGTGCCGACATGCACTACCACTTCTGGCTGTTCACCTTCACCCTTGAGGATTCCCTGCAATCGGTCTGTGATGTCCTGGATCCTAGCACCAGGGTGGCAACACACCATCCTTAAATCTCGCCTGTTGCCGCAGAAACCCCTTTCCGTACCTCTTACTATGGAGTTCCCTACTACCACGGCTCTTCCTGATGTCTGACTCCTCGGCTCTGCTTCTGCACCAATTTTCGGCTCGCAGACCTGTCCGCCTCTCAGACTGGCAGTATCTTCTGTCCTGACAGCTTCCAAGAAGGTGAACTTGTTTACGAGAGGTACATCCCCTGGGGTCTCCTGTACTTCAAGCATCCTTTCCTTCCTCATCATCGCCCCCTTTCTCTCTTCCGGTATCCTCGGTGTAACGACCTCACTGTAGGTCCTGTCCAGAAAACCCTCGTTTTCGCGGATAAACCTGAGGTCATCCAGTTCTTTCTTCAGTGCTGCAACATGCTCCTTCAGAAGCTGAATCTGGGCACACTTTCCACAGCTGTAGCAGCCAGGGAACTACTTATTTGCATAAGTACAAATTCCTTACAGACTGTGGCAAGAATTCAACTCTGATCTTCTCAGCTTCTGTTAGATGTAACACTATCTGCTACCCTGAGAAACAACATTCAATTCCATCAAGGTTAATAAAAATAAAAGAGACCTTGTGAGATTGAGTAATGATAAGATGAAAGGCAGAGGTTGATAGGCTCTTGATTAGGAAGGGCCTCAAATTTACGGAGAGAAGGCAGGAGAATGAGTTTGAGAGGATAATAAATCAGTCATACTGGAATGGTGGAGCAGACTCGATTGGATGAATGGCTTAGTTCTGCTCCTATGTCTTATGATTTTATCACTGACATATGTCATAATATTTGTTGGGTTGAGCTAGCAGTACAGTGCAAAACATAAAAATTACAAAAAGGTACAGTAAATAAGCAATGCAAGAAAGGAATAGTGAGGTGGTGTCCATGGAATTTGGAGGCAGAGAGAAGAAGAAGCTGTTCCTAAAATGTTGAGTTCTGGTCTTCACGTTTCTGTGGCTCCTCCCCAGTGGTAGTAATGAGAAGAAGGCATGTTGTGGATGGTGAGGTTTCTTAATGAAAGATGACAACTTCTTGAGGCTCTGCTTTCTGAAGACGTCTTCAATGGTGGAGATTGTGTCGCTGCTTCTCAGACCAATTTACAAGGATGATCCAGTTGGTTTTCACTTCAATCACCTTTCCATTCTCACATTGTTCTCTCTGTCTTTAGCCATCCACCATGTTTGATTGAGGCTCAATGTAAGTTGAAGGAACAGCTCCTCATACTTTGATTTGGCTCGCAAATCAGAATCACGATCAGAATCAGTATCAAATTTATTATCACTGGCATGTGACGTGAAATTTGTTAACTAAGCAGCAGCAGTGCAATGCAATACATAATCTACCAGAGAGAGAGAAATATAATAAAATAATTAAAATAAAACATAATAATAAATAAGCAAGTAAATTAATTATGTATATTGAATACATTTTTTTTAAATGTGCCAAAACAGAAATACTGTATATTAAAATATGTGAGGCAGTGGCCAAACCTTCAATGTCCATTTGGGAATTGGATGGCAGAGGGGAAGAAGCTGTTCCTGAATTGTCGAGTGTGCGCCTTCAATCTTCTTTATCTCCTACCTGATGGTAACAGTGGGAAAAGGGCATGCCCTGAGTGCTGGAGGTCCTTAATAATGGACGCTGTCTTTCTGAGACACCGTTCCCTAGAGATATCCTGGGTACTTTGTAGGCTAGTACCCAAGATGGAGCTGACTAGATTTACAACCTTCTGCAGCTTCTCTCAGTCCTGTGCAGTAGTCCCTCTATACCAGACAGTGTTGCAGCCTGTCAGAAAGCTCTCCACTGTACAACTATAGAAGTTTTTTAGTGTATTTGTTGATATGTCAAATTTTCCTCAATCTCCTAATAATGTATAGACGCTGTCTTGCCTTCTTTATGACTACATCAATATGTTGGGACCAGGTTAGATCCTCAGAGATCCTGACACCCAGGAACTTGAAGCTGCTCACTCTCTCCACTTCTAATCCCTCTATGAGGATTAGTATGTGCTCCTTTGTCTTACCCTTCCTGAAGTCCACAATCAGCTCTTTCGTCTTACTGATGTTGAGTGCCAGGTTGTTCCAGCGGCACCATTCCACTAGTTGGCATATCTCACTCCTGTACGCCCTCTCATCACCACATGAGATTCTACCAACAATGGTTGTATCATCAGCAAATTTGTAGATGGTACTTGAGCTATGCCTAGCCACACAGTCATGTGTATACAGAGAGTAGAGCAGTGGGCTAAGCACACACCCCTGAGGTGCGCCAGTGTTGAAAGCTGTGAAAGCCTTCAGTACTAAAGAAAGAATTAAGCAATCACAGATAATCAGTCATTCCAGTCTTCTCTTGCTCACTTCCACAACTAAGTTGTTTACTTTTCTTTCAGAAATTTCAGATTTATTTCATCTCCTCTTCCCATTCCTTTTTAATATTTACTAGCCTTTACCTTCAGCTGGTTGCACCACCACTTGTGTCATTCATTCTTTCTTGATCCTTTCCCAATATTGACTTCCAGTTCTGTTCTTTCTTCATCTCCTATTTCTCTGTATCGTAGGTTGTCTTTTCCCAGTACTGGTGAGAGGTGAACAACTTGAGTTGGTAATTGTTTCTTTCACCACATGCTTTTCCTAACCTGCTGAGTAATACCATCATCTTTTGATCTCGTCTGAGCCTCCAATATAAAAAGCAGTCAGTGAGGGCTCATTACTTCCTGCCATGCACAGTACTGGCTGAAAATGAGTAGGAAAGGCCTGGGTTTGTCTATTTGCAAATAGCAAGCCCAGCAAGAACTAACTTCAGCTATGTTCAGGGAAAAATAGATTTTTCTACAATTTAAGATATATTCCCTAAAAGGACAGCCAGGTGGCTATCCTCCATGTGGCATGATAGTAACCTATTAAATACTGTATGTTACCATTTCCTGACCCCAAAAGCCTGCTCTATGGAATCCCAATCTTCTTCC